>NC_058091.1:293975606-294278636 GCF_020171115.1 Neogale vison
TACAATAGTAGAGTCCTTCAATGTTGTATTTATATCAATAAATAGATCCAGACCAATAAACAAACAAGTAAACAGACTTAAACACCACATTCCACCAGATGGACTTTATACATAGAATATTCTAAAATCCCAAAGTGGCAGAATACACATTCTTCTCATGTGCATATGGGACATTTTCCAGGATAAATCATATGTAAGATCACAAAACAACTGTCAAATTTAAAAAGACTGAAATCCCATCAAGCATATTTTCCAATCACAAGAGTATAAAACTAGAAGTCAATAACAAGAAGAAAACTGGAAAATAGTGTGTAGAGACTAAACATTCTATCAAACAAATGGGTTAAGGAAATCAAGGGAGAAATCAAAATGTACCTTGAGAAATATGAAAACAGGAATACAAGATTCCAAAATCTGTGGGATACAGCAAAAACATTTTTTTAAAAGATTTTATTTATTTATTTGACAGACAGAGATCACAAGTAGGCAGAGAGGCAGGCAGAGCAAGAGGAAGAAGCAGGCTCCTTGCTGAGCAGAGAGCCAGATTCAGGGCTCGATCCTAGGACCCTGGGACAGCAAAATCACTTCTAGAAGTTCATAGTAATATAGACTTACATCAAAAGAAGGAACATTTCAAACAGTTGAACCCTACACCTAAAGGAACTTAAAGAACGAGCAAAGCCAAAATTTCATAGAAGGCAATTATAAAGATCAGAATGGAAATAAATGAAATGGTAGCAAAAAAGGCAATAGAAAAGATAACGAAACTAAGAGTTGGTTCTTTGTAGAGGTGAAACTGATAAACCTTTAGCTGTACTAAGAGAACTCAAAAGAAATGAAATGGGAAAAGTCAGAATTAATACCACTAAAGTATAAAACATCATTAGAGACTGCTATAAATAATAATATGCCAAAAAATTGGACAACCTGGAAAAATGGGTAAATTCCTAGAAACATACAATTTCTAGATTAAATCAGGAATAAATAGAAAATCTGAATAGACTCACTGGCAAGGAGAGTGAATCAACAAAAAACCTCTCAAACTAAAGTCCAGGACCAGAGAGCTTCACTTCTGAATTCTACCAAAAATCCACAGAAAAATTAATGTCAATTATTCTCAAATTCTTCCAAAAAAATTGAAAAGGAAGAACTACTTCCAAAGTCATTTTACAAAGCCAGCTTTACCCTGATAACCAAATCTGAAGGACAACACACACACACACACACACAAATTAATTTCAGGGCAAATATCCCTGATGACTATGGATACAAAATTTAACAATATATAAGTGAGCCAAAAACAAAACGAAACAAAAACACAAAAACGAAAAACAAAAAACAAAACAAAACAAAACAAACAGGCCCCTGGCTGGCTCAGTAAATCATGTGATTCCTGATCTCAGGGTCATGAGTTCAAACCTCACGTAGTAGAGAGATGCCTCAAAAATAAAATTAAAAAAACACAAAACAAAGAATATCTTGGAATACATTTAACCAAAAAGTGATGAGCTATACTCTGAAAATAATACACTGATGAAAAAAATTTTAGACACAAATAAATGAAAATATATTCTGTCCTTAAGGATTGAGATTGTAATTTTTAAAATGTTCATATTACTCAAACTGATTCAGTGCAATGCTTACCAAAATTTCTATAGCAGGTCAAAGAACTAGGATGGCCCTAAAATTTGTATGAAATCACAAAAGATGCCAAATAACCATTTTGAGGAGAAAAAAAAAAAAAGCTGAAGGCATCATGCTCCTTGATTTCAAACTATATTATAAAACTCCAGTAATAAGAATAGTCTGGTTTTGGCATAAACAGCCACAAAGATCTATAAAGTAGAATAGAGTCCAGAAATAAACCTATGCATATATGGTCAATTGATTTACAAGACCTGAAACTATAAAATTCCAAGAAGAAAATATTGAAACTAAGCTCCTTGACCTTGGACTTGTCGATAATTTTTTGGATCTGATTTCAAAGGTAAGAGCAATAAAAGCAAAAATGAAAAATGAAAAGTTTTTGAAACTGAAAAGTTTCTACACACAAAAGAAATCAAGAATGAAATGAAAAGGCAACCTGCTGAATGGGAGAATATATTTCCAAATCATATTGGAAAGAAGATGAATATGCAAAATATATAAAGAACTAATCTAATCCAATAACAAAAAAGTAATCAGATTTAAAAATGGACAGAGGATCTGAATATACATTTTCCAAAGAAATGGAAAGACCTACAAACAGCCAACATGAAAAAATACTCAACAATACTACTCAAGGAAATGGAAATCACAACAATATTGCTTCACACCTGTTAGAACAGTTATTATCAAAAAGACAAGAAGTGGTAAGTGTTGGCAAGAATGTGGAAAAAAAAGAAACTATTGTGCACTGTTGGCAGTTATGTAAATTGGTGCAGACATTACAGAAAATGGTATATAGAGATTCTTCAAATAAATAATAAAATTGTGTGATCCAGCAATTCCACTTTTGTTTTTTTGTCCAAAGAAAATAAACAGTAGGGGCACCTGGGTGGCTACTCAGTTAAGTGTCTACCTTTGGCTCAGATCATGATCCTAGGGTCTGGGATCGAGCCCTGCATCGTGCTCCCTGCTTAGTGGGGGGCCTGCTTCTCCCTCTCCCTCTGCATGTCACTCCCCCTGTTTGTGTTCTTCCTCTCTGTCAAATAAATTATAAAAAAATTTAAAAAACCCAGTAATTTAAAAAAAAGATCTATGCAGTCCTATGTTCATTGCAACATGTTATAATAGCAAAGATATGGAAACAAACTAAGGGACCATCTACAAATGAAAGGATAGAATATTCAACCATAAATAAACGAATGAACTCTTGCAATTTGTGACAGAAATGGATAGACCTTGAGGAGAGTATGCTAAGTGAAATAATTCAGATAAAATACTGTATGATCTCATTTAGGTGTGGAATATAAAGAATAAAACACAAGGTCATAGAGAGAGAACAGTTGGTGGTTGCCAGAGGTAGAAAGGGCGGATGAGAAAATGGGTGAAGGGAGGTCAAAAGTTACAAACTTCAAGGTATAAAATAAGTCATGGGGATGTAATATTCAACATTGTGACCATAATTAATAATACTGTTTTTCATAGTTGAAAGTTGTCGTGAAAGTAGATCTTAAAAGTTCTTGTCATAAAGATAATTTTTACAACTACATAAGGTGATTAGCCTGATTTATTGTGGTAATCATTGTAAAATGTTTTCCAATTTTGAATATTTATGTTGTACACATGAAATTACATGTCAATTATACACCAATTTTAAAAATTTAGAAGTTTAAATAGAAGAAAAGTGAGCTAGAAAGGGCTTCTCTGATGGTTTCTTTCTAAAGATGCTACCTCGCCTTTTAAACAAGAAACAGAGCTGGTTCAAATGATTTTTATTTATGCTACGCCATAAATTTAGTACCTTTTTTTTTTTTTTTTAAACATACACAACGTTGTTTCTCCTAAGAGGTCTAAAGGCCAGATACGGAAAACATCCCTGCTGAGGTTTCACCTTAATCTACATGATGTATCTATACTGACCACCTCCTTTGCCTGGGACTCATCTTCTGGGCATTAGTTTTCTCAAGGGAAATACGATTTATCTTCCCCTGATTCTGATTTCTGTTCCCTAAAGAGAATTGTCCTCCTTTTAGTTGAAGTGCAACTAGCACAATCTTCCCACAACATCGAGTTCTAGATGAGGGGAAATGCTCTCAAGGAAATAAAATATTTCCAAGGAGAAACATTAGTTTAGAGGTATTTTAAAATAGTCTCCTTATTAAGAATTATTATATTGAAAAAAAAACCTAATCACTGTAAGAAACAAAAGTCACCATTTTGAGAGATTATTCTTAGCCATGCTCTAATAAAAATGATTTACATTTTAATTTCCATTTTCATATAAAACACTACTAAACATTCTCAGTTATTTGTAGCAAAATATAATAGTTAAGTCATTATGGGATGCCAAAGTAAATTTTATGCAACTATTCGCAATTAACAATAAAAGCTACTGTGGTGTATACACACAGGCTCTCACACATGCACACACACAGGCCCACTGGAGCAAGTATTGTTTCTAAGAGTAAAAGGTCATTTGCTTTAAATAGTGGTAAAGTAGAATTACAAAGGAGGCTTTATATTTGGTCACAAAGTGTTTTGAATATTTGGCTAAGGGTAATGCATTTTTTAAGTTATTGCTTTTCTGCTTTATTTTGGAAGTAATTTTTAATTTAGAGCCAATTTGAGCTATTTCTCTTGTAATGCTTTCTCATGTACCTGGATTGTATTAAGATTTCTTCAGGTACAAACAAAAGGATAGAATTACATCTAATATGCTAGGATTTATATATAACCTAAATCTTAAAGATTATAGTACTCACAGACTGAGAAAATCATAGGTCATGAGTTGCTTTTTTAAGGGTGGTTTCCAGAAAATGTTGAAGAAAAATAAAAATAGGTCTAAGGAACTAAGGGTTGGAGGTGATCAAGAGAATCAGCAAGTCTCATGGGTTGAAGAGATGCAAAGCAATAGGGAAGTGTTTTGTTTTGTTTTGTTTTTATTTTCCCTTTGAGGTAAATGGATAGTTTGTTTATGACAGAGAAGTCTTTTATATATTTGTATAATGAAATAATGGGATTATGTATAACAAAGATGGAAAAAGAACTGTGAAAAGTAAACTGGTAAAAAAATATCCTCTGTGCTTCTATGGTAATTTTTTATATACTTTTACATAATTTCAATCAAAAGATTATTGTATTCTATTTTGATGTTTGTTTACCCTACTAGAATATAAACTATATTATATCTATCTTGTAAACTTTTATATTCTCATTGTCTAGCATAGTAGCACTCAATAAATACTTGAATAAATTTATGTAAGGTTTGTAAAGAAATACAAAGAAAGGACTAAGAACCATAAAATGTGTGGCTATTAATCCTAAAAAGAATATCCTTCTTCCAGTAAAACTCAAGATCAGGATGAGGCAAGTATAAATAATCTGGGATTATGATTGACATGTTAGGCATTTCAAAGCTGACTGCTCTATTTTCACTGTAACTTTGAATATAAGAACTCTCCTGAAGATTGAAAAGTTACAAAGGTAATGTAATTACCTTTATGTTATGCAATATAATATAATTATAGTTATGCAATATAATTTTTTAAAAGCAGATATAAGCAACATGAAGTTGAGTCCAACAAAAATAATATGTGCTGTTCAAATCCTATTGTGCCAATATTAAGGAATTATTAGCTTCTATGCTTCCGTAGATCATACTGGTTTAGTAAATATCTGTTACATTGATTTTTTTTTTAAAGAATTTATTCATTTATTTGACAGACAGAGATCACAAGCAGGCAGAGAGGCAGGCAGAGAGAGAGAGAGGAGGAAGCAGGCTCCCCGCCAAGCAGAGAGCCTGACACGGGACTTGATCCCCGGACCCCGAGATCATGACCCGAGCTGAAGGCAGCGGCCCAACCCACCGAGCCACCCAGGCGCCCCTGTTACATTGATTTTAACAAAATACTCCTATAACTCCTCCAGTATGGATTGGATGTTCCTCCACAGCAGAAACCATTTTATAATCTCTATAAATAAATAAATAAAAATCTAGAATGGTAATAAACACTCTTAAGAAATACCCACTTAATAAACATTTATAATTACTTAATCAAGTAGGAAGAAACACGAGTAATATTTTGAAGATTGATAGGTACTGTGTGACATTCTTTTTTTTTTTTTTTCCAATTTATTTATTTTCAGAAAAACAGTATTCATTATTTTTTCACCACACCCAGTGCTCCATGCAAGCTGTGCCCTCTATAATACCCACCACCTGGTACCCCAACCTCCCACCCCCCTGCCACTTCAAACCCCTCAGACTGTTTTTCAGAGTCCATAGTCTCTCATGGTTCATCTCCCCTTCCAATTTACCCAAAAGCACATACCCTCCCCAATGTCCATAACCTTCCCCCCTTCTCCCAACCCCCCTCCCCCCAGCAACCCACAGTTTGTTTCGTGAGATTAAGAGTCACTTATGGTTTGTCTCCCTCCCTATCCCATCTTGTTTCATGGATTCTTCTCCTACCCACTTAAGCCCCCATGTTGCATCACCACTCCCTCATATCACGGAGATCATATGATAGTTGTCTTTCTCCGCTTGACTTATTTCGCTAAGCATGATACGCTCTAGTTCCATCCATGTTGTCGCAAATGGCAAGATTTCGTTTCTTTTGATGGCTGCATAGTATTCCATTGTGTATATATACCACATCTTCTTTATCCATTCATCTGTTGATGGACATCTAGGTTCTTTCCATAGTTTGGCTATTGTGGACATTGCTGCTATAAACATTCGGGTGCACGTGCCCCTTTGGATCACTACGTTTGTATCTTTAGGGTAAATTCCCAGTAGTGCAATTGCTGGGTCATAGGGCAGTTCTATTTTCAACATTTTGAGGAACCTCCATGCTGTTTTCCAGAGTGGTTGCACCAGCTTGCATTCCCACCAACAGTGTAGGAGGGTTCCCCTTTCTCCGCATCCTCGCCAGCATCTGTCATTTCCTGACTTGTTGATTTTAGCCATTCTGACTGGTGTGAGGTGATATCTCATTGTGGTTTTGATTTGTATTTCCCTGATGCCGAGTGATATGGAGCACTTTTTCATGTGTCTGTTGGCCATCTGGATGTCTTCTTGGCAGAAACGTCTGTTCATGTCCTCTGCCCATTTCTTGATTGGATTATTTGTTCTTTGGGTGTTGAGTTTGTTAAGTTCTTTATAGATTTTGGACACTAGTCCTTTATCTGATATGTCGTTTGCAAATATCTTCTCCCATTCTGTCAGTTGTCTTTTGGTTTTGTTAACTGTTTCCTTTGCTGTGCAAAAGCTTTTGATTTTGATGAAATCCCAAAAGTTCATTTTTGCCCTTGCTTCCCTTGCCTTTGGCGATGTTCCTAGGAAGATGTTGCTGCGGCTGAGGTCGAAGAGGTTGCTGCCTGTGTTCTCCTCAAGGATTTTGATGGATTCCTTTCTCACATTGAGGTCCTTAATCCATTTTGAATCTATTTTTGTGTGTGGTGTAAGGAAATGGTCCAATTTCATTTTTCTGCACGTGGCTGTCCAATTTTCCCAACACCATTTATTGAAGAAGGCATCCAAATCGGCAAAGAAGAAGTCAAATTATCACTCTTCGCAGATGATATGATACTCTATGTGGAAAACCCAAAAGACTCCACTCCAAAACTGCTAGAACTTATACAGGAATTCAGTAAAGTGTCAGGATATAAGATCAATGCACAGAAATCAGTTGCACTTCTCTACACCAACAACAAGACAGAAGAAAGAGAAATGAAGGAGTCAATCCCATTTACAATTGCACCCCAAACCATAAGATACCTAGGAATAAACCTAACCAAAGAGGCTAAGAATCTATACTCAGAAAACTATAAAGTACTCATGAAAGAAATTGAGGAAGACACAAAGAAATGGAAAAATGTTCCATGCTCCTGGATTGGAAGAATAAATATTGTGAAAATGTCTATGCTACCTAAAGCAATCTACACATTTAATGCAATTCCTATCAAAGTACCATCCATCTTTTTCAAGGAAATGGAACAAATAATTTTAAAATTTATATGGAACCAGAAAAGACCTCGAATAGCCAAAGGGATATTGAAAAACAAAGCCAAAGTTGGTGGCATCACAATTCCAGACTTCAAGCTCTATTACAAAGCTGTCATCATCAAGACAGCATGGTACTGGCACAAAAACAGACACATAGATCCATGGAACAGAATAGAGAGCCCAGAAATAGACCCTCAACTCTATGGTCAACTAATCTTCGACAAAGCAGGAAAGAATGTCCAATGGAAAAAAGACAGCCTCTTCAATAAATGGTGTTGGGAAAATTGGACTGTGTGACATTCTAATGACTTCAAACATCTAAGGTGAGGATGAATATAATACCTTCAGGTTTTCTAATTGATTCAGCTTGAACAGTAGAATTCATGAATTAGGTAATGAGTATGTATTTCTTACTGACTTCTTTGAGTCATGGGCAAAAATCTTATATATGTGGGCGCCTGGGTGGCTCAGTGGGTTAAGGCCTCTGCTTTCGGCTCAGGTCATGATCTCAGGGTCCTGGAATCAAGCCCCACATCAGGCTCTCTGCTCAGCAGGGAGCCTGCTTCCCCTCTCTGCCTGCCTCTCTGCCTACTTGTGATCTCTCTCTGTCAAATAAATAAATAAAATCTTAAAAAAACAATCTTATATATGTGATATATATTGGTTTCTCAGCCCATTAATAATAATAGTTATAGTTTATTCTTGTAGAATCTTAGATTCAAGTGTGACTCTGAAATTGACTTTAATCACAGGCTAATGGGGAAAAATAAGTAAAAATTATATAGAAGTTCATGTCCAAATCAGGTGATAATAGTATAACTAGCACTGAGTCTTTACTGTATTAAAGACACTATGCTAATCCCCTCATGTCTTACTGCATATGGCTCTCTCAAGACTCTGAACTGGGTCCAGTATGATCTAGAGGTCTTCTCATTCTTTGGGGAGCAGTACCCACCCAGGACATTTTTTGGCATCATGGATAACAGAAGCACAGGAGAATAAGCAAACCCATGGAATATATAAATGCTCTGGTTTCATCACACCTGCCTATACTTCATTGGCTGAATCTCAGTTCAGGGTCAGACCCAAACAGTGGGCCACGAACTCTGCACAAAAGTTATACACTGCCAAAAAGAATGTTTTTGCAGTGGGGGAGAAGAAGGACTATATACTGAATAATAATCTGTTACATATTGGAATGCATGAAAGTATATAGTTATGGATAATAGTAGACCAGACAGGGAATGCTAAAAGTCTGGCTGAAGAAAATGCAAGTAACTTCATAATGCAGTTATTTTCAATTATAATGTAGTATCAGGCAGAGTCCCTGCAGGGAACAGATGGCACATGAAATTTTATAATTTAGGAAAAGTTTAAAAAGAGAAAATTTACCAGATAGAGAGGGAGGCAAACCATTAGAAACTGTTAGCTATAGGAAACAAATTGAATGTTGTTGGAGGGGAGGTGGGTGGCAGGAGGGGGAACCTGGGTGATGGGCATTAAGGAGGGAACAAATAGTGAGCACTGAGTGTTGTATGGAATTGATGAATTTCTGAACTCTACCTCTGCAACTAAGAAAATACTATAAGCTAATCGAATTTAAATGCAATTTTTAAAAATAGATATAGTGAGGGTGCAAACTACAAAGGATTGTGCGGTATTTGGCTCTAGCAAAGGAGGGTTCTGGTAACAACTTTTATTCTTATGAGATAAGTAGAGGATCCATGATAGCAACACATTGATGAATAATACCCAAACAACTGACCAAAGAATCTGTGCTCTTAGATCCAGGCGGTCATCAGCCTGTGGTAACCCCACAGGTAACAAGTCAAGTAGATACATTTCTAGACTTACAACAGGTAACAAGTCAAGTAGATACATTTCTAGACTTACATTCTTATTCTTTCCTATAGACATTTGCTTCTCCCCATTGGTAAAACCTAGGATAACCAAGTCAGCCTAACTGATGATTTCCATACAGGATAGGGAATTATTTTCATAAGCACTAAGAACATTTTTTTATATACTATGGCAGTTCATTTATATTTTAGTATAACTTTCAGGTAATGTATAGTTATTTCTATAATATGTCCTTCCCTGTGTAATTCTAATATACTGCTATTATATATACATCCATTCCTTATGGAAGGAAAGATACAGAATTTTAAGTAGAGAGCTCTTAATTTCATATAGAGTAGTTTAGGGGCTGTTTTGACGCAGACCATAATGAGCTAACATGGTCTTAAGAAGTGATTAAGATTAGCAATCTCTGTACTGCTCCATCCATCTGAAATTTGAGGGGTTCTCTTTTTCAAAATCCGTATATATGCATGTGTTATAGCTGTGAACATGAAAACATCATAAGTTTTTTGGAATCCTGTCAGAACAATATACAGATATGCCTGGATGTGAATCTTATGACCTTAGCTAGATGTTTGACCTTAAAAAAGACATTCAAGTACTCTATATATCAGTTTATTTATAAGAACAAAACAAAAAATAAGTATGTGCAAAGTCTTTAGAATGATGTGTTTTACACTGGGTCTATTCATTGGTGGGAAGGGTTATCCATAAGTTAAATTAATAACTCAATCTGAAGAACAGCATTCTTTAGGAAATCTCATACTTATTGCATGAACTACATATTTTTCAAATTTTCCAGCTAGTTTTAATAATATTTGATATGAACAAATCCACATTTTTACAGAATTAAACATCTCTCAATATTGACCCATTTTCTTACCATTTAAAAAATCAAGATTCTTCTAAAAAGAGTGTTAAAGGGCTTTGAATTTCATGTTGTCCAAAATTCCCTATTAATCACATGACATATGATTGTATACAAATTAGGTTTTGTACATCTAATTTGAATTGTTTTATAAAGAAGCAGGATATGTGATACTTTAATAATTTAGATGATTTTTATCATCTAAATTATACAAGTGCATGAAATACTAATATATAACTTGCTTATATTTATCTTGAACAATTTAGCTAAGTTTATTATAGAAGGCTATTCGTATCTATCATGAAAATAAACTCAAAGTTTATAAATTTTCTTTTATACAAATATCTAAGTTATTATAATGAATAACACTTCACTCAGTTGTCATTACTGTGCCATTATTACTCCTTTCATAAGTATTCTACTTAAATACATAGGATATCAAAAATAGCTTTCATCTTGACAATTTATACTTATCTATTCTAAAAATTTTTTAAATTTTTACCTATTAAAATGGATGGATTGCCTCCCCCCAAAAAATTAAAGTTCTAACCCCATAACTCAGAATGTGAGGAAGGTATTTTGAAAGAACATCTCCATTCAGGGAATAAAGTTAAAATGATGCCAGTAGGATAAATGCACCAAAAAGACCTTAATAGTCTTCCTTATCTTTTTTTTTTTTTTAAAGGATTATTTATTTATTTATTTAACAGAGAGAGATGACAAGCAGGCAGAGAGGCAGGCAGAGAGAGAGGAGGAAGCAGGCTCCCCTCTGAGCCAAGAGCCCGACGCGGGGCTCGATCCCAGGACCCTGAGATCATGACCTGAGCTGAAGGTAGTGGCTTAACCCACTGAGCCACCCAGGCACCCCAATAGTCTTCCTTATCTTGACCCAACTTTAGATTGGCTGCTTCCTGACTCTGGGCCTCTGAGATCCCTCTTCTTAGAGCATGTACTTTAGGAAACTTGCAATTTTAATTTTTTTCTCTGTCCTCTTAAGATGTCAATCTCCTAGCTTCTAGCACATTTAACAACCCAGAAATGTCTTTCTCAAAGATCTGGGAACAATCCTTTTAAAATGTAGTCCTCAAGAAAGAGAGAGAGTAGGACCTTGACTTTAATGAGTACCAGTTAGCAAATACTGATTACACAGTAGCCAACCTCCCTTCCAACCTCCCCTCCAGCCTCCTCTAGTACTTTTTGCTGCTTCACCCAGGAGGTTAAAAATTCTCCTGCCATCTATTGGAGTTGAGTTCATTCTCCCTCTATTAGAACAGTCAGGGCCCTTCTTACAATAGTCTTTTTTTTTTTTTTTTTAAAGATTTTATTTATTTATTTGACAGAGATCACAAGTAGGCAGAGAGGCAGACAGAGAGAGAGAGAGGAGGAAGCAGGCTCCCCGCTGAGAGCCCAATGCAGGGCTTGAGCCCAGGACCTCGAGACCATGACCTGAGCTGAAGACAGAGGCTTAACCCACTGAGCCACCCAGGCACCACCCTTCTTGCAGTAGTCTTAAGTAAAGTCTTGGCTTGTGAAAGTTGTCTGCTGCAATTTTAATTTAACAGCCTTAATCTGGTACAATCAGAATCTTTAAAGAGAGGGAGATTTGGACAGAGAGACACAGGGAGAATGCCATGTGAAGAAGGCAGAAATCTGAGTGAGACAGAAGCCAAGCAATATGAAAGATTACTAGCCAAGTATTAGAAACTAGGAGAAAGCCATGGAATAGACTCTCTGTCACAAACTCTGGAAGGAACCAACTCTGTTGGCACCTTGATCTTGGGTTTCTAGTCCCCTGAACTTGGATAAAATTTTTTGTTGTTGTTTAAGCCCACTTGAAGTACTCTGTTATGGCCATCCTCTGAAACTAATGCATTCATGTAGTGAAAACGTCAGCAGTTTGTAGTTGAGAAAGCTATTCTTGAAGACCAACTGCTCACTAGGTGTGGGGACTAGAGCAAATCATTAAATTCCCTAAGTCTGCACAGCTTCATCTGCAGCTGAATGACCTAATATTTGAGAGGTTTGAGAGGGGATGGCTCACACCAGGGGTAAATGTCTTTGGTTTTTGTTTGTTTGTTTTTTTTTTTTTTTTTTTTTACTGATCAATTGACAGTTTTCTACTCTGAGGACAAGTATAGCAAAAAGTTTTTCACAAGTGCAGCCAGAACTAAGCACTCAGAAGTAGGGTCACTTTAACCAGTGAGATAAACTCGGAATTCCAAAACCCTGCTTTGAACACACTCCTTTCTTTGCATTTTCCACAAATTGTGTTAAGCTTTGCCCAGTGTACAGAACCTTAGATAGCTATGTATTTCCACTCCAAACTAGCTTATATCACTGATATGTAACACCATCTCACATTAAACATAAATATGAATGTAGGTTCTGTTTTTGTCACAATCACCTTACATGAGGATGAAGTCTCCAAATTATCCAAGTAGAAACACACTTCTCTTTTCTATCAAGGAAGCATATGCAGTGACCTAGAGAACTTACATTTCCACTATAAACCTCTCCTTTTTCATCACCACCATGTGCTTTTTAAAGCACCTCATGTTAATATTGGTCCTTCGTAAATAGGAAAGATAGTATAATACTTTATGGAATGCTGTAATTTATAAAAGGAGAGGTTTAAAAATCCATAAGGTCACAACTTTATACTTGGGTGTTTTTCTAGCCCTCGCAAAGAGCTGAGGGAAAATAAACATGATTACAGTTAATGGCTGGGTGAGTACAAGTTGGACCAGCTTTGATGCAAGCTATTGTGCCATAATTTTGTTTCTTAAAGTTACACTAATCGAACAGGAAACAATAGTAACAACAAATAAAATATATATATATATATATATATATATATATATATATATTTAAAGAGAAAGCAATTATCTGTTAAGAATAACCAGGTGGGTAACAATGGTGAAGGACAGAAACAAATGGTGGACTGCTTTTCTTTCTTTATCCCATGAAAATTATTTTAATGGTGAGTTAACATAAGCTTAAGAATTTTGATAACTTTATTTTATGATCAGTCATATTAGTGTCTGCATTCATAGATTGGGAGAACTGAATGCTTTCAAAAAATCGCCATCGCCAAGATTTATCTGTTGAACTAAAGATAGATATAGCGAGGTCACTGGACAAAAGGTATATTCTTTTAAGTAATAATTTTAATCTTCTTAATCCTGGGTTAATTAGCAGGTTCTTAAAATAATCATATCAGTCCTTTAATGTATAGATCAAATAGGAGTTTGTAAAAAGGGCTTGGATATAATCACCAAGAAGATGAATGGTGATGAAAGCAATTTCAGCTGCTGGAGATAAGGAGAAAAAGATTCCTTTCCACTTCCTCCTTTGGCAGTAGACTACCAGCAAAGACCATATTATCTCTCTGATCCAGTACTATGGGAACTGCTGGGTTCGACTACTTTGAGTTTTATTTATTTACACATACTCTTTGGCACATGAAGTTTTCCAAGCCCTTCACTAGACACTGAAGTCAAGGAATGAACAGAGCATGAGTAGATCCAACAGGAGGAACGGTGGTGGCTGTGGGCAGTAGGAAGCTGAAATACAATGACTTCCAATAAGTAAGTTTCAAAACCAGGATTTTGAGAAGGGAAGATTACAGGAGCATGAAAATGTCTAGATGGGAAATAGAATGGTAACAGAAAGAAAAGACCAGCTATAAGGTTATTAAAATAGTTCAGGTGAGAAATGATTAGAATAATCTAAGGTTTTAGCAAAGATGAAAGAATAAAAGCCATAGTCAAGAGACTTGGAGGCAAAGTGGACATGGAAGATGAGAACGTTGTCAGCAAAGGATATTCCCTAGGTTTTAAATTCAATGGCTGGGTAAATAATGAAGACATTAACAAAGATGAGGAGTACACAGAGGTGCCAAAACAGTTTAGAAGTGAATGCAGTTTGCAGAGATAATGAGTTTCAGATTACCAGGTGAATATCCAAGACAAATAAGAAATTGATCTTTAGCTTTTAAAGAAACCTGCCTGGAGATAAACAGCAGTAGAATTTATAGAGTGGGTAGAGTTTGAAAAGGACATATTAAAGATAGTTTGTTTTTTTTAAGATTTTATTTATTAGAGAGAGAAACAGAGAGCGAGCATGGGCAGAGGGAGAAGCAGTCTCTCTGCTGAGCAAGGAAAAGATACGGGACTCAATCCCAGGAGCCCAGGATCCTGACATGAGTCAAAGACAGGCACTGCATTGCCTGAGCCACCCAGGTGTCCCAAAGATAGTTTTTTTTTTAAGCTTAATAAAACAACAACAACAACAACAACAACAAAAAAAAACGAGTTCTATTAGGCACATGAGAAAGGTCAGAAGGCATAATACAAATTTGGTCATCTCTCTATTTTTGAGATCTGTCTGGCAGAGTCGCAAGTATATTTATAGAATATTTCTTTCTACGACTCTAAATGTGAGTTGAATTTCCCCCAATAAACTCCAGGTCCTTCAATACAGAGGAAAAAGAGCAAAGAAATAAAAAAAAACATACAATTTCAGTTTAATCTCATTGCATTAATTTTCTATTGCAGATATAACAGATTACCACACACTTGGTAAACTCAAGAAACGAAAAAAATTATTTTCTTACCATTCTGTTAGACGTCTTCCCGAGTTAAAATGAAAATGTTGACAGGGTTGCGTTCCTTCTGAGAGTTCTAGGGGAGAGACTTCTTACCAGGGAGTGAGTTCTGCTCCCCTCACGTTACTCTTACCTTGTCTTTTGCCTCCCATCTCCACTTTTTTTTTTTTTTTAAGATTTTATTTATTTATTTGACAGAGAGAAATTACAAGTAGACGGAGAGGCAGGCAGAGAGAGAGAGAGAGAGAGGGAAGCAGGCTCCCTGCTGAGCAGAGAGCCTGATGGGGGACTCGATCCCAGGACCCTGAGATCATGACCTGAGCTGAAGGCAGCGGCTTAACCCACCGAGCCACCCAGGCAACCCCCATCTCTACCTTTTTTTTTTTCTTTTTTTTTTAAGATTTTATGTATTTATTTGACAGAGAGAAATCACAAGTAGATGGAGAGGCAGGCAGACAGAGAGAGGGAAGCAGACTCCCTGCTGAGCAGAAAGTCCGATTCGGGACTCGATCCCAGGACCCTGAGATCATGACCCTAACTGAAGGCAGCGGCCTAACCCACCGAGCCACCCAGGTGCCCCCCCATCTCCACTTTTTTTGCTTAATTACTATTTTATTTTGTTTGTTTTTTTTCCCAATTTATTTATTTTCAGAAAAACAGTATTATTTTTTCACCACACCCAGTGCTCCATGCAAGCCGTGCCCTCTATAATACCCACCACCTGGTACCCCAACCTCCCACCCCCCCCCCCCCCCCCCCGCCACTTCAAACCCCTCAGACTGTTTTTCAGAGTCCATAGTCTCTCATGGTTCACCTCCCCTTCCAATTTACCCAAATTCCCATCTCCACTTTTAAGGATATTTGTGATTACGTTAGACACACCTGGATCATTCAAGGTAGTCTCCCTGTTTAAAGTCAGATAATCCTCAATTCCAGCTCTACCTTTCATTCCTTTTCGTCATGCAATGTAACATTTTCTTTTGTTTTGGTAATTGGGGCTTGGGCATTGTTGGAGGTCATTAGTTTGTCTTCCACACTGACAAATTTAACTCAATGAAATTATCTTGTTATTTTGATTAAATAAATATTCTCTATATTAATGCTCAGCATCTAGTTTTACTTTTATACAGTGTTCTGAGTATAAATGGGATTGAGGCTCTGTAGTTCTGCGACCTTAAGTTTTGTGGGTGGAGAGCAGGCATCCTCAGATCCCAGAGGAAATCTCTAAATTCTTTGCTTTCACCTGCAGATCTGTACTTGTCTGCCCTGGCTTGGAGAGCTTTGAGTATAATTAGTCCCACCTAGTTTAAGCTTTGCCAGCCATCACGGGAACCCATGGCTCATTGTGCTACATCAGTTCCCAATCACAGTGACTATTTTGTTTTGATTGTTTAGCCTTTTCTATTTGTTGGTGCTCTTGGTGCTTTCTCCCCTGATAGGATATAAAGAAAGTGCTAGATACACTAGATAATGTACAAGACAAGAACATGTGACAGCGCTGCTTCCAGCTCCTCTGGCTCTTCTCCATTGCCCAACATGCCATCTCTCCACACCGAACTATCCTCCAGGATGCCCTCTTTTCATGCCCCTGAAAATGCAGCTTTAGGCTTCTCCATTCATTCGAGGCTTCTAAAACTCCAATTCTCACCTTGCAGTTTGATGTTGAGGCAGGAAAAATAGAAAGCTGGCCTTTCATATCTTTACTCTCTTCTTCAACTTCTCTGGGTCAGAAAGGGGAGTTAACTTTCTCGCTTTTCCCCTTGCTGTATCCTCCTCTACCTTATGCCAACAAACATAGTGGAAGGTTATTGGAAACATCTTTATTATGTAAGGGGTATTAAAAATGTCTGCATTATATAAGAAACTCTAGAATCTCAGTTTCCCCATGTGTCTCTTGTTGTGGGAGTCAAGGTGTAACTTTTACCTAAGGATTAGAGATGATGAAATAGTTTTAATACCCCCAAATATTCACTTTGCTGTATATGTCAAATAGCTCTTTCTACTGTTTAAAGAGATTCAATCTTTTCTCTCATTGCTGCTATTCTACTAAATATATATACACATATATTTTAAGACATATATATGTGTATATATATACACACATATTCATATGTGTGCATATATGTCTTAAATATATATATATATATATATATATATATATATATATTTAATGACATTTGTACTTTCCTAAAGAGGCAAATAAATTTTTTAATATTACATACCACAACATAAAACTTATTATTATTCAGTAACTCTTTCCTTCAAGTATACTGATGAAATTGTACTTCAGAAAATGGACATGCCTTTTCCCTTTCAAAGGGGATTGACAATTGTTCTACAAGGTACATAGCATAAAACCATTGTTAAAAAGAAAGCTGTGTGTATTGGTACAATTTTTATTAATCTTAAGTTGGGATAAAATTGCTTGTTTTATAATAAATATAACATTTTTCATAGTAAATACCCTTTCTGTCACTGTGATGAGTTTCTACTGCTTGAGGAAATGTTTAACCTATTCATCTCTCAAAGTGTTGATTTGCAATGAATAAGGGATTCACAAGAATTTCCCTTTTATCATAATATCTTTGAAAAGTAAGGATAGGCCTTGAGATGAAGTACCACTCTAAAACAAAATTGTGTGATTACTGACAATTTGTTAAATGTGAAACTGGGATCATAGATGTTCATTTTCCAGACTCTTTTTCTTATTGTATCTATTATTTGAGTAATTTTGAGTAATTTCAAATATCTGAGATTTTTTAGTAATGTTTAAATGATAAGTTGACTCAAGAGTGTTTATATTTGAGACAAATATATAATATCTGGTAAGATAAAAAGGAATATAGAAATGAATTATGGGAATAAAGTGTGAATAAATTTTAAAATTTAAATATCAGATGGTATAATTGAAAAGCTTTATGCTAATAATTTTGAAAATGTATTAAGTGAACAAATTCCCTGAATTATATAATTTGACTAAGCTATAAAGAACTACATTTATTTTATTTTAATTTGCCAAGGTATAGTACATCATTAGTTTTTGATATAATGTTCAATGATTCATTAGTTGAATGTATCACCCAGTGTTTATCATATCACGTGCCCTCTCTAAGTAGACATTTAACTGCAGAGAATCTGATTCTGTAAATTCTGATTTTTCCATACAAAAATCAAATAGCTTTAAAATAGATTTTTTTCTAAACATTTATGGAGAGATATGTGCAATCTCATGTACATCCTTGCAGAGAATTGAAGAAACAGAAAAATGCTAAGCTTCTAAAAATAAGGTAGTAGGGACACTTGGGTGGCTCAGCCATTAAGCATCTGCCTTTGGCTCAGGTCATGATCCCAGGGTCCTGGAATCAAGCCCTGCATCCGGCTCTGCTCAGCAGGGAGCCTGCTTCTCCCTCTCACACTCCACTTGTTTGTGTTCCCTCTCTCCCTGTGTCTCTCTCTATCAAATAAATAAATAAAACCTTTAAAAAAATACAAAATAAAAAAAATAAAGATAAGGTAGTAAACACAAAAAAGGCAAAAGATACCATAAAAATGTGTACTAAAAGACAATGTAATATTACATAATGAACCATATGTGTTTTTTTCTTAGAGATTCTAATTTAATTACAGAAAATTGATCAATATGATTTTTTATATTAACAGATTAAAGAAAGGAAACTGCATGGTTGTACAAATACATGCAGAAAAAGTGGCCAATACAATCATATATCACTGAAGGATTATAAAGTTAATATATTAGGAAAAAAGAAGAAACTATTTTAGTGTAATATTGAGAATATACAAAAAACTAAAATAAGATGCCATATATGACAAATAATATGTAAAATACATTATAACAAATCTAACAAAATAGTATTTATTGGAAAATTAAAACTTTATTTAAAATATTAAATAAGAGATGCCTCGGTGGCCCAGTTGGTTAAACATCTGCCTTCAGCTCAGGTCATGATCCCAGGGTCCTGAGATGGAGCCCCACATCAGGCTCCCTGCTCAGCCTGGAACCTGCTTCTTCCTCTCCTGTTTTCCCTGCTTGTGCTCTGTCTCTGTCTCTCTCTCTCCATCAAATAAATAAATGAAATCTTTAAAAAAATCTTTAAAAATCCAAATAAAATATTAAATAATATTTATAGAAGTATTAAAGATATAAAATATGACTATGCTCGTAAAACTAATTTATATTTTTAATATAACTGAAATTTCAACCCAAACAGAATTATACTCACGCATAGGTCATAATCAAATTTATGACAGACCTTATACATTCTTGGGGATATGGTAGACTAAGAAATAAAAGGGAATGTAAAAATCATTATCATTACATGAAAAGGAGGTGAATACTTATCTCACAACATAAACAATTGGCCCAGATGTATCATTGACTTAGATATGTAAGGGAAATTTATATGTTTTGGGGAGATGATCTAATAGAATAACTTTACAGTTATGGATGGGGAAGAATTTCTTAGACAAGATTCACAAATTATTCAAAAAAGGGAGGGAAATTATAGATGAATTCAGCAAATTTGAGAACTTTTGTTAATCTATAGACACCCTCAGTGAAATGATAAGTGGAAGATATTTTCCACCAGTAAAACTCACAAAAATTCCAGAGAGAATATTCATGATACGTAAGTGAGTAAATGTGTGTATGTGTGTTTATCAGTAAGAAAAAGGCCACTAGCAAAAAGTATATGAACAGGGATTTTATAGAAGATGAAACATGAATAGTAAAGTGGCATTAGAAAGCAGAGAAATGTGAATCAAAACCAGAGTGACCAATTTGATAAACATTCCGACTGATGTTAGACAGAACTGATTATTAGTAAACATAGGGAACTAGGGACACCTTCATTAACTGCTTAGCTACTGTTTGTCTTATTGCAAACAGATGCAACCACTTTGAAAAATAATTTGACAATATTTAATAAAGTTGACAGATACATATTTTTAGACCTGGCAATCCCACTACTTGGTATATACTCTAGAGACAATCTTGTCCATGTGCTTCTGCAGACAGGAAATCGGAATTTTTCTAGCAGCCCTCTTCATAAGGGTAAAACACTGGAAGCCACCCAAATGTCCGTCAACAGATGAATAAACTGCCGCTGCAGACATCAAGTGGGATGAATCTCAAAAGCATAAAGCTGACTCAGAACAGCAAGACCCAAAACAACGTATAATAATTTAATTTATATAAATTGAAAACACAGGCAAAAACGAAGTAGCTACATATAGAGTTGTATGCATAATATATACAATCACTACATTGATAGTAATACCTGAAAGAAAAGAAAGAGATTTCCTAACATACAATTCAGGGGAAGTGGGTACTACTGCCAAATGAAGTCGACAAGGAACAAACAGGGACTTTTAAAGTATTCAGCTGACTTGTGAGTATATCATTTGTTTTATCATTATGATTTAATTGTACATATAACATAATATATAGCAGCTGTATGTGTATTTGACAATTTCAAAATTTAAAAAGAAAGCAGCATTCATAATATATGCACAAACACCAATGATGCCGTGTGGAGGCTGAGAAAATTAAAGCCATCCCACCTCAAGTTGAGCCAATGTGGGAAACAGAGGCAGAAGAAAATCATTAAAATTCCTTACCTACTGACAAGCCCTTGAAACAGACAGAGTGGCTCTCCCCTCTGAGTGCCCTCACCTTGAGATTTTCTAAGGACAATCCTAGCCTGACCGACCCCTTACCCCGACAGGTCCGACCAGGATCCTAAAAGTCTACTTTAACAATTCCTTTATCTCTAAACCTCCAAGATAGTGTCAAGAATCATTCCCAAGTATATGGCCCACTGATATACATCTAAAGGGTCTCACGAGAAGATTTTTATTATTGGTAATAAATAATCTTTCTCCTAACAATAGCTAGCCCCTCAAGGTCCTGGAGACCTTGCTTCCAAAATTCTTTAGAGACTTACACCATCCCTAACCCCCTTTGTCCTCACCTACCGCCGAGTCCACCCCTACTCTGCCTTTAAAAACTCTGACTGTAATCTGGTTCAGGGTCCAAGTCCCTACTCTGCTGTGTCGGGTATACTTGGGCCCAAGCTTAAGCTTGTCAAATAAACCCTCATGTGATCGCATCGGTGCTTGGCTCCTGGGTGGTCTCTTGGACGCAAAAACTCGGGCATAACACTGTAGCCCATTAAAGGGCAGAGAGTTTGGAATTAGGGAAAATCAGGGTTGAATAGTTATTCCACCAATACTAGGTTTGTGACCTGGACATTTTTTTTTTTAAAAAAGGAGGTAATAAATTTATGCTGGAAGGCTGCCATGAGAACTAAATGAAATAATGAATTTAAAATGCCCGCAGAGTGCCTGGCACATAGGTGCCCCAATTGAGAACCGGTATGACGGAAATTCACTCCCCTTTACTGACAGCAGTTTCGACAGAAGAGAAGTTTGTGTTCACTGCAGCAAGTACGCTGTAGGAGAAATTGTCAAATTGTGAGTGAAAAATGCAGTGGAGTCACAGCTTCCAATAAATAACATTGTAAGAAAGCAGAGTTTCATCCCACTCAGGCATGCATATACATAGGCAGCGGGAGGCGCGAGAGAAGCCGCTCTCTTCAGTCTTCCTGAGACTCTTTCACCCTTAGATGATCTGTCATTGTATGCAGAACACACTGGCAGATTTATCCCCACGATTCAGGTTGCTCAGTAATGGTTCAGGTGAAAGCATTTCAGTAGTGCCATAAAATGGGAACTCATAAATGACGGAGTCTATTATTAGGTGACAAGCTCCAGCCTGGTGACTTTGTTTGTGACTTTGTATAGACTCTGCAGAAATGTTTCCATTGTCACGAGCTGCAGGAGAGAAAACAAAACAAAACAAAATAAAAACAAAAACAAAAACAAAACGAAAAAACCCAGTGTAATGAAAACACTGGTCAGCACATCTAAACACCTGATTTTACTAAAAAACACCACACATGGTCTGAAGGCTAAATGGTTTAAAATAGCTAGCATGATACCGAGCAATTATATACACCAATGAAACTTCTAAGCAGGGTGAGAGTTGGATGTGGTGTGTTTTATGGTTTCCTTGATACTATAAATTAGCTGTTCCTTCCAGATTCTGCATAAAGCCACTGAATTTTCTTTTTCTTTTCTTTTCTTTTTTTTTTCTTTTCCATTTTATTTACTTATTTGACAGAGATTGAGCACAAGCAGGGAGAGCAGCAGAGGGACAGAGAGAAGCAGGCTCCCTACTAAATAAGGAGCCAGATGCAGGGGCTCCATCCCAGGACCCCGGGATCATGACCTGAGCCGAAGGTAGGTGTTTAACCCACTAAGTCACCCAGGTGCCCCATAAATCCACTGAATTTTCATTCTGCTTTTTTTTTTGTATTATAATCTGAATGATGATTAATGGTGTACTTCCTTATTACTAATTGATTGTCCAAAAGAAAGATATGTGTCAATAGTAAGAACTCATGGCTAATATTCCCTGTAGGAGTTGCTTTAGAGTGGGAGGGGAATAAGCAGTATTTTGGTTTATATAATAGTGCCTCATACAATAGACCCATCAGTGTTCAATCATAATGGAATCTGGCTGGTTACTTCATAGATTACTATAATTAAATTTGAAATTGTTTGTTGTTGTTGGAGAAATAATGATGTCAGTTTCTATCTAATATCCGTATTATAGGGAACATTGTGAACCTTTAGAATCAACCGATATATACTTTAATTCTCTTTTTCCTGGATGTTAATCTTAGAGGAAATGAATGACATTCTTTGTATCATGTTTTCTGTGATTTGCAGAGCTGCCCCATCACTTTAGCTACAAAGTTTATTTTAAATCTTTTTTTTTTTTTTTTAGATTTTTATTTATTTATTTGACAGACAGAGATCACAAGTAGGCAGAGAGGCAGGCAGAGAGAGAGAGGAAGGGAAGCAGGCACCCTGGTGAGCAGAGAGCCCGATGCGGGACTCAATCCCAGGACCCTGGGATCATGACCTGAGCCGAAGGCAGAGGCTTTAACCCACTGAGCCACCCAGGCACCCACAAAATTTATTTTAAATACTATTTCATATTTTTGCCACAATGACATAATCATTTTACCTTTCTTTTTCCTGTCAAGTGTTAATTATCCAGTATAAGTAAGATTAGGAATCAAAGCCATGGGTCCAAATACCTCCAAATTGTTAGTTATCTTCTTTAATAACCCAGAAATGATGCTTAGGTTTACGTACATATTTTTATATGTGTTGAATCATATTTAAATGATGGGACATACATATAACACAGGGAAAAAACTAAACTAATTGTTAAGAATTTTAAAGGAATTGGAAAAGAAGGATTTTCTAGGATTAACAATGGATATAGCTGTATGTGATTTCTGCTTCAATTTCATCACATTTAGATCTAAGCCAATATATAACAAAATAAACCGATTTTGAGTTAAGTATCAAAAGTTGACGGAAAAAAATCCACACACACAATTTATTAAAAGTGATAAAAAATAGAGCTTTTCCATAGTCCTGTATCTGTTGAAGAAATTAAATACCTGATTAAATAAATTCCAACAACAAAAACAATGTGTTTCTCTGGTGAGTTATTTGAAACTTTCAGTGAAAAAATCAATATGAATCTTACACAAACTGTCAAAATCAGAAAAAAGAAGAAATACATGTTAACCTCAGGTCAATCTCTCTCATAAATGGGTATGCTTAATCCTAAATATAATACTTTGAGCAATATATATGAATGGCCATTCATCATGCACAGTTGGGTTT
Organism: Neogale vison; assembly: GCF_020171115.1. Classification (NCBI taxonomy): domain Eukaryota; kingdom Metazoa; phylum Chordata; class Mammalia; order Carnivora; family Mustelidae; genus Neogale; species Neogale vison. The sequence goes on from NC_058091.1 coordinate 293,999,379, forward strand.
AGTCCATGATTAAAGGGATTCCTTGAAATTCAAACTTTATGAATTTAATTTCACTTTAATGACTAAGTCAGGAGAAAACATATGTGATCATAAAATGAAACACTAAAAAATTAAATAAATAAAATGTAACACCAATAAAAGCATTAGACAGAACATATTCACAATCTTAATAAAAACCAGAGTAGTGATGAAGAGAATTTCCATACCCTGATAAAGGTTATTTGCAAAATCCAGAAAAAAAGTCACACACACACACACACACACAGTTTTCTTTCCAAACAAAGGGAGAAGACAAAGAAGCTTACTAATCAATAAACAAACTACAGAGAATTCCATAAACAAAATGGACAAGATGTCTGATTGAAGTACTTAAATCAGAAGGATATCCAAATGGCCAATACATGTTTGAAAATGTTCCTTTAATCATAAGGGAAATAAAAGACATACAATCATGAGAAAAACAATCTAAAGAAAAGAATGTTACACACTCACCAGGTTGCTAAAATTAAAAGGACTGATTGTAGCTCACCTATTGCTCAGAAAGATCGAATGTGATAAGTAAAAATGTAAATTTGGCATTGTCTATTTTTGGTATCCATGATCCTACGATTCCATCCAGTTGTATGTATCTAACAGAAATGTATACATTTGTTCATCAAGAGATAAAACCAAAATGCAAATGAGAGCATTATCTGTACTTGCTCTAAACTGGAAACAAACCAAATGGTTGTCAACAATTTAATGAATCGATCAATTGTGAATATATTCCTATAATAGAAAACTGTAAATAAGTGGAAATGAATGAACTATTGCTACAAACAACATCTCTGACCAATCTCACCATCATAAAGACAGTCTAAAGAAGGCATAGACTCACAAGCACCCACATTTGTAAACAATACTCTCTCCACACACACACATACCTCTCTCAAACACAGCCAACAAAATTTTCCTATCCTATTAGAAATAAGAATGATGGTTATTTGGAGTGATGGGAACAGGAAAGGTATTTTGAAGTACTATTCTGTGACCTATGTACATGTTACTTAAGTGTCCATACTAAGTGAAAATTAATGGAAGTATACACAAAATTTGTGCATTTTTGCATGTAGAGTTGGCTCTTGAACAACATGAGTTTGAACAACACGGGTTCATTTATATGCATTTTTCATTTATACTTGTTTTTTAAACAAATATATTGGAACACTTTTTGAAGATTTGAGACAATTTGAGAAAACTCCACAAACAATGCAACTTAGAAATACTGAAAAAAAAAATTAAAGGACATCATGAACGCATAAAATATATGTAGATACATCTATTTTATCATTTACTACCATGAAATGTATACAAATCTATTACAAAAAGTTACAGTTTATCAAAAATTACCTGCACAGACTATACTTGGTACCATTCTCAATGCAGAGAAATGTAAACAAATGTAAAGATACAATATTAAACCCTAACTGCGTAAAATTAATTGCAGTACATAGGATACTGCTGTAATAATTTTGTAGCCATGTCCTGTTGCTATTGCAGTGACCTCAAGTGTTGTAAGTAACTGATTAAAATTCCATTTTAATTATGTGAGTGTGAGCAGTCTGTCTCTCTAGTAAATTATATATTGCAGTAAAAAGTGATCCCTCCTGGTTCTTGGGTATTCGTCATTATGTTTTAATTCAATACTGTAAACCTTGAATATCACCATAATACCCCACTGAAGTGCCACTAGTGATGCTGGAAATGCTCCCCAGAAGCTGAGAAAAGTCATGACATGCCATGAAAAAGTTGAATTGCTTGATATGACCCTAAATTGAGCTCTGGAGCTGTGGGTGTCCACCATTTCAAGATAAATGAATTCAGCAAAACAAACATCGTTAATAAGGGGAAAGAGAATTTCTGAAACCATCACTGCATCTATGCCCACAGGTGTGAAAACCTTGCATTTTTTGTGAAATACCTTTTTGTCTCATATTGGAAATTCAACTTTTACATGGATGGAGGATTGCTATGAGAAAGACATACCTATGCAATCTAAAGTGATTTGAGGAAAAGCAAATTATTATATGACACCTTAAACAAATGAAGCTGAGTAATCTAAGGCTGGAGAATTTAATGACAGCAAAGTTTAGTTTGATAATTTTAGAAAGAGGTTTGGTTTTAAAAATGTCAAGGTAACAGGAGAAACAACTTCTGCCAACCAAGAAGCAGCAGGTAAGTTCCCAGAAGTCATTAAGAAAATCAAGGAGGAGAAAGCATATCTTCCTGAAGAGAATTTTAATGCAGACAAGAGTGTCCTATTCTGGAAAGGGAAAAAAAAAATATTGCCACAAAGGACATTTGTTAGTAAGGAAGTTAGAGAGGCACCAGCATTTAAAGCAGAAAGTGAGGGACGCCTGGGTGGCTCAGTTGGTTAAGCAGCTGCCTTCAGCTCAGGTCATGATCCCAGCGTCCTGGGATCGAATCCCACATCGGGCTCCTTGCTCGGCAGGGAGCCTGCTTCTCCCTCTGCCTCTGCCTGCCTCTCTGTCTGCCTGTGCTTGCTCTCTCTCCCTCTCTCTCTGACAAATAAATAAATAAAATCTTAAAAAAAAAATATTAAAGCAGGAAGTGATAGCCTAGCCCTACTGTTTTGTGCAAACATAGTTGAGTTTATAATCAGAACTGCTCTTATTCATAAAGCTGTTAATCTTTGAAGCTTGAAGAAAAAAAAAAAGAAAAAAGAAACACCAGCTGCAAATCTTTTGATCATAGAGCAAGAAGTTCTGGTGAATGTGGACCTTTTTTCTGAATTGTTTCCAATGAGGTTTTGTTTCTGAAGTCAGGAACTACCTTTTCAGTGAGGGACTGTCTTTTAAAGTTATTGTGAATCTGAACAATGTTCCTGGTCACCCTGAACTCCATTAGTTCAACGCCGACAGTGTCAAAATGTTCTACTTCTTCCCAAATACAACATCTCTAAGTCAGCCTTATAGATTGGAGGTGATAAGTGTCTTAAAGGCTCATTACATATTGTACTCCATGGAAAATTTGTCAACACTAGGGAAGAAAACCCCAATAGAACATCCAGAAAGTCTGAAGGATTGTGCATTTGCAGATGCCATTGTTCTTGTAGAAATAACCATGAAACCACAAATAATAAATTCTTTCTGGAAAGGTGTCCAGATGTTGTGTAGGACCTCATAAGATCTACAACAAAGCTGATCAAGGAAATCATGAAAGAGGTCTTATATACGGCACAAAAAGTGGGGAGTGAAGTGTTTGAAGATATGGATCTTGGAGAAATTCAAAAGCTAATAGCACACCAACAAAATTAACAGAAAATGACTTGATGGAGATAAGTCCTTTTGAATCAGTACCAGATGATGAGGAAAAAATATAAAAGAGGCCATGGCAGAAAACAAACTGATATTAGAAAATCTAGTTCAAGTGTTCAGATTATTCAAAAGTGCTTTGACTTCTTTTACACACGGATATTTCTATGATATGAGCATAAAAACTAAAGTAAATGATTGAAGAGGACTGGTACCATAGGAAAAAAAAGTAGAGAAATGAAAAAGCAAAAAAAAAAAAAAAAGTCAGATGGAAATTATGCTGTATTTATATAAAATTACACCAAGTGTGCCTTCCTCTCCTGTCTCCCCTTCCACTTCCTCCACCTCTTCTGCCTCTGCCACCACTGAGACACCAAGACCAATTCCTCCCCTTCCTCTTTTTCAGTCTATTTAATATGAAGGATGAAGACCTTTATGATAATCCATTCTACTTATTAAAGAATAAGTAATTATCATACTGTACAGTTAGCAAATTTGTAAACTTATCTGTTGTGCACATGTGTGCCTTTGTATGAAAATCTAATAATTGTACCACAAGAACTGTTTGAGACATTTTTGTGCTATTATCATGATTGCCTACATATTCATTGCCTACATGAAAATGGATACAGTATCCTTAATGAGCATCAAGTTGATGATTTTTAATATATAATTAATATGTTTTTTTCCTATTTTATAACTTTGCTTTCAAAGTTTTACATTACCATAGAGTATGTCTCTCATAATTGGAGAAACTACATATCAGACTACCATTAAAGGTAAGAGTTTAAAAAAAGTAACAATGTTCCTAATACTATATTATTAATATAACTACTACTATATGTCATAAAATTTTTGTAAGAGATTAAATAATCTAATCTTACACCTAAAGGAACTAGAAAAAGAAGAATTAAGTCCAAGATTAATAGAAGGAAGGGAATAATAAACCTAAGAGCAGAGATAAATGACATAGAGGCTACAAAATTTGAAAAAAAAAATCAGTGAAATCAAGAGCTACTTCGTTGGAAAGATAAAGAAAATTGATAAATTCTTAGCAGACTCATCAAGAAAAAAGAGAAAGTACCTAAATAAATAAAATCAGAAATAAGAGATAAATAACTGACACCACAGAAATGCAAAGGGTTATAAGGGACTGGTACAAAAAGTTATATAACACCAAGTTGGACAAGCTAGAACAAATGGATAAATTCCTAGAAACTGAACTGAAAAGAAATAGGCAAACTGAATAGACTGATTACTAGAAATGAAATTGAATCAGTAATCCCAAAACTACCAAAAAACCAAAGCCCATGACCAGATGGATTCACAAGTGAATTCTACCAAAATTTTAAAGAAGTCAATACCTATTCTTCTCAAACTATTAAAAATAAAATAGAAGAGAAGGAAAGGTTTCTAAGAAAGGAAATAGATTCTACAAGGCCTGTTCAAAAATCTCAATTGAATGTGGTTTGCTAACATTTTGTTGAAAATTTTTGTATCTATGTTCATTAGGGATATTGGTTTGCAGTTGTCTTTTTTTGTGGTGTCTTTTTCTGATTTTGGTAGCTGGGTAATATGGGCCCTGTAGAATGTATTAATTCCTGTGACTTATTCATTTGCTAACTGGAAGCCTGTATCTCCAATTCACCATCACAATCATTCACCATGATCAAGTACAATTTATTCTGGGCATGCAAGAATGGTTCAATATTCACAAATCAGTCAATGTTATATACATCAACAAAACAAGGATGAAAATCTTATAATCATCTCAACAGATGTAGAAAAGGCTTTTGACAAAATTAAACATCCATTCATGATAAAAACTCTCAACCAAGTGGGTTTCAAAGGAACATACCTTAACACAATAAAGGCCATATATGAAAAACCCACAGCTAACATCATACTCAATGGTGAAAAACTGAGAGCTCTTCCTTTAGATCAGGAACAAGACAAGGACGACCACACTTCTATTCGCTATAGTACTGGAAGTCCTAGCGACAGCAATCAGACAAGAACAAGAAATAAGAGGCATCCATATTGGTAAAGAAGGAATTGAACCATCACTAGTGTGGATAATGTAATACTATACATAGAAAATCCTAAAGAGTTTACCAAAAAACTACTAGAAATATAAATTAGTTCAGTAAAGATGCAGAATACAAAATTAATACCCAGAAATCAGCATTTTTATATACTAATAATAAAACAAGAAAAATAGAAATTAAGAAAATAATTTGATTTACAATTTCACTAAAAGGATAAAATACTTAAGAACAGAATCAAAACAGAGAAAGATGTCTAGTCTGAAAACTTAAAAAAATTAATTAAAGAAATTGAAGAATGACACAAATGGAATGCTCATGGATCAAAAGAATTAATATTGTTAATTTGCCCATACTACACAAAGCAATTTAGAGATTCAATGAAATCCCTATTAAAATACCAACAGCATGTTTTACAAAACTAGAGTAAATAACATTAAAATTGCATGCAACCACAAAAGACCCTGAATAGTCAAATCAATCTTGATAAAGAAAGACAAAGCTAGAGGTATCACAATTCTATATTTTATGATATACTAGAAATCTGTAGTAATCAAAACACTATGGTACTTGCATAAAAATAGATACATAACTCAATGGTTCATAATAAAGTCTAGAAGTAAACTGGTGATTATATGGTCAATTAATGTCAGACAAAGGGGGCAAGAATATATAATAGGGAAGAGATAGTCTCTTTAATAAATGGTTCTGGGAAAATTGAAAAGCTGCATGTAAAAGGATGAAACTGAACCACTTTCTAATCATATATAAAGATAAACTTAAAATGGATTAAAGACCGAAATGTGAGACCTAAAACCATAAAAATCCCAAAAGAGAACACAGGCAGCAATATCTCTGACATTGACTATAGCAACATTTTTCTAGATTTGTCTCCTAAGGCAAGGGAAACAAAAGCAAAAATAAGCTATTGAGACTATATTGAAATATAAAGCTTTTGAATGGCAAAAGAAGCCATCAACAAAACAAAAAGGCAACCTACTGGATGGGAGAAGATATTTACAAATGTTATATCTGATAAGAGGTTAATATCCAAAATCAACAAGGGGTTAATACCCTTAAAATTCAATTTGAGCTTGAAAACTTCAAAGCAAACTATGAAATACATTATTATCATTTTTAAGAGAAATTAATTGTGTAATATTTTAAACCTGCATAAAAGTACATGCGATAATATAGTACCATTCACTCAAATTTATCAGTTATCAATATTTCATGGTAGTTTTTGCAAGTGTACTTTTTGTTCAGAAATAAATATGGAGGGATGCCTGGGTGGTTCGGTTGGTTTGGCATCTGCCTTTGGTTCAGGTCATGATTTAGGGTCCTGGGATCAAGCCCCATGTCATGCTTCCTGTTCAGTGGAGTATCTGCCTCACCCTCTGCCCCTCTGCCCCTCTCCCTGCTTGTGTGCTCTCTCTCTGTCTCTTTCTCTCTCAAATAAATAAATAAAATTAAAAAAAAAAAAAGAAAGAAGGAAATTTGGAAAGTTTTAAAGGCTCATAACACAATCCTGCCCTTTCTTTCCATATCCAGTGTGGGGGTGGGGTAGGGGAATGACTTTTCTAAATCTAGCATTTATCTTCCTTTTGCTAAATCAACATTTATTTTGGTAGATGTTCATTTTAATTTATGTAGCTCTGATTTCTGTTCTATGAATACATCATATTAATATATTTTTATAATGGGCAGTAAGCGCGTTTTCACCACTTTCATGCTATATATAACATTTACAACTTTAAAAATAGTCAGGGATATTGTAAGAGCATTATATGGTGACATGTTAGCTACCCTTGTAGTTATTAAAGCATATTGCATAAAGATGTTGAATCATTACCTTGTATATCTACAACTAATGTAACATTTTGTGTGCCAATTATACTAAAAAAAATCTGTCAGAGAAAGACAAATACAGTATGATCTCACTCATGTGTGGAATTTAAGAAACAGAACAGTTAGGGGAAGGGGAAAAAAGAGAAAGAAGGAAGCAAATCATAAGAGACTTAACAAGAGAATAAACATAGTGATGGAGTGTGGTGGGGTGGGTTGAATGAGTGATGGATATTAAGGTGGTCACTTGTGTTGAGTACTAGACGTTATATGTAAGTGGTGAATCACTAAATTCTTAACCTGAAATCAATTTTACCATGTATGTAAACTAATTAGAATTTAAATAAAAACTTGAAATAAAAAATTAAATTAAAATTTAAATTAAAAAAATTAAAATCTTTAAAAATCATCCAGTGCCTTACAGTTAAAATGATGGGTTACAGAAACGCTGGAAAATGGTGACAAACTCTCTGGATTTTTTTTTTTTTTAAGCATGTCAAAGACAGTAGAATAATAGATGTAAAAATTCACCTGATTTGTAGATAACAGAAATCAGAACACTGTGATAAGAAAATTTATTCTTATATGGTTTTGATCATTATAAATTATATGCCCTTTACCTTATAGTAATGGATTTGAAGAGATACACTAGTAAAAATATATCTACCTTTCTATATTATTTCTTGCTTATTTTATATTTATCTGAGTCTATGTTGGATATATTTACTCTGCATCATCATTCACAATGTTACATTTAAAGGTAATTGCCCAGCATACTTGCAGTGAGCATAGCATAAAGTAAGGACCTGTCAAAACACTATGTTGTACATCTGAAATTTCTGTAACATTGTGATCAACTATACTTTAAATAAAAACCCCAAAATTTCCCAATTAAAAAGTTTTTATTACCTACAGAAAGTAGCAGGGTTTTAAATATTAATAGGTTGCCCTCACATAAAATATAAAATATAATGTAGTATAAAATATTAGAGCAAAAAATATAAATATTTTTCTTAGTTTTATTCTTCTTGTTTTTATCATGATGTCTATTTCAGATTGTTTCTTGTATAGTTCTTGTTTTTATTCAAGAGAAAATATCTGGAGATAATTCCTTTGATATACCACATATTTGTTTTCTTATTAAAAATAGAAGAAAGCATATTTTACTTAAAAATCCCACTTGAAAATTAAAAAAAAAGATTTTCAACTGTGTCTAAGACTTTTGCTTTTTAACATTGTTTTATTTAAAGAGCTGCTACAATTCTGAGAGAACTATAAAAGTGTATTTAAAAACATTATAATGTAAAATGGGCAGAGAAGGACAATGAGATATTTAATTTACCATGGCACAGCTATTGCTGTGAAGAATGGGTAATATATATCAATGGTAATATATGGAGAAATAACACAGGTGAATAGCAGAGACAATAAATCTCTTTACCACGGGACTTGTCTTAGGCATTCCTCTGATTAATAAATAAAATAATTTTAGGCCATATGGAGCTGACTTGAAACCCTCTGGTTTATGGCAATACACAATCAGTTATGATTTAAACAATATAGCCCATTTAAAAAATTATACCAATAAAGAGATAGATCCTTAGGTGAATATTTAGGCCATTATTCATTACAAAGGTTTTGTCTTTATTTATTCTCATTACTGGAAGTCATGGATTTGATCTTCTCTTCCACTCTGTAAGACATTACATATGTTATATATAGCACAAAAAAGTGAAAATAAGCTTACTGCCCATTATTAGGAAGATATTGATATGTTATGATGCAGTCATACAACAGAAACAATGCAGGTACATAAATCAAAATTAACAACCATCATGTGTTTCCCTGCCCACCTAGATCTGCTCGTTTATTTGTCTAGCTTGAACTTTACTATGTATTATAAAATAAAAAGAAAAACAAATGACACACAATCTATTTTTCAGTCAAATTTCATTCTTCAATTATAGAAATAGAGCAGAATTAAGGAGTTGGGCGAAGAAATATCTGTTTCACATACATGCACACACACAAACACACACACACATACATTCTCCAGTCTCTCTCTCTCGCTTCCTGCTCACCTCTCATTCTTACCTTTTCAATACAGAAAGATAACACCTCAGGGCACTGTGAACCTAGAAATGCACTCTGTAGCTAATGCATACTTGCAGTGCACATTATGGCAAAATGTGGAGTGAGCCCTTTGAACTCATGGGTCCTGAGAAACTGTGGTTATAATTCTATACTCAATATTAATTACATTTATAGCATCAGTTAAAAGATCTTTGTAGTTTTCTGTCATTTGTAAGTTTTCTTTTCTGAAAACTAAGATATGCAATATTATTTTAACTGTAAAAAGTACTTATGTATATAACACTGCTATTATATTTGTCTCTTTCAAAATCAAGCTCTAATATAAGCACACGGATATACTAACATAAACAAGAAATAACCTTGTTCTGACAAATCATATAATCTAGTAAGAGAAACAATTTTCAAAACAAAATTACAATTTCAGGTGGCAAAAATGCTCACCATCATTAGCCATCAGGGAGAGTCAAATCAAAACCACATTGAGATACCACATTATACCAGTTAGAATGGCCAAAACTAACAAGACAGTAAACAACATGTGTTGGAGAGGATGTGAAGAAAGGGGAACCCTCTTACACTGTTGGTGGGAATGGAAGTTGGTGCAGTCACTTTGCAAAACAGTGTGGAGATTCCTTAAGAAATTAAAAATAGAGCTTCCCTATGACTCTGCAAATGCACTACTGGTATTTACTTCAAAGATACTGATGTAGTGGAAAGAAGGGCCATCTGTACCCCCAATGTTCATAGCAGCAATGGCCACGGTCACCAAATTGTAGAAAGAACCAAGATGTCCTTCAGTGGACGAATGGATAAGGAAGATGTGGTCCATATATACTATGGAGTATTATGCCTGCATCAGAAATGATGAATACCCAACTTTTGTATCAACATGGATGGGACTGGAAGAGATTATGCTGAATGAAATAAGTCAAGCATCATATGGTTTCAATTACCTGTGGAGCATAAGGAATAACGTGGGACATTGGGAGATGGAGAGAAGTGAGATAGGGGAAATCGGAGGGGGAGACAAACCCTGAGAGACTGTGGACCCTGAGAAACAAACCGAGGGTTTTGGAGGGGAAGGGCGGGGGGTTTGGGTGTGCCTGGTGGTGGGTATTATGGAGGGCACGTATTGCATGGATATATTCCATGCAATATTGCATGGAAATGTTCCAAAATTCCAATGAATTTTGGAACACTGAAAAGAAATAAAATAAAATGGAAAAAAAGGTTAAAAAATTAACTATATAAACAAAAAAAGTGCAGCTTAGAAGAATAAAGTATATTAAAGATCATTTCCACTTCTTTGACAATTAACTACTGATAAAATTCATATCATATATATGTATATATATAAATAATATCATATGCATATATCAGAAATTATATATGTATTTTCTGATATATTTGTATAAATTCGTACTAATATTTATCCTAGTGAGCTTAAAGAATTAGTGAATATATGAACAATTGACCTCCAGTATGTAATTCATACTCACGGAGCATCTTCAGAAACAGTCAATTTTTATGTGCAAATAAAGCATGTTAGTGAACTATGATTATTCTTTGTATATTCATATTCCTGCAACACATACAGATTCCTGAGTTAATTAAGGTTTTACTGAAAACCTTGGAATGCATTATTGAGGAAGCAGGATTATCATGTGTTTATATATAAATCCACCTTATAGAAGACAATCTTTTTTTACCATGTGCAATAGTAATTTGCCTTTGTAAAAAAAAAATAAAATCGGAATTGCCTAATCCTGATGCTTTTTTAAGAAAATAATTCAGAATATAATGACTGCGTATAACTTAGAATGAATATATGCATATATGTGTATATATACATACATTTCCATTTATTTAACAGTTTTCTACATATTTCATATTGACATTCTATTTTAATGAAATTCCACAAAGCCTTTTCTTAGATGAGTTGTACACTGGATTTCAATCTTATCTGCAATTATTATAGCTTATTTTCCCTTTTTAAGACTTCAATACAATTTTATTAGGCATTTATGATTCTGTGTTTTTATTTTGAAATAGTTCTTTGATGCTCTTACCTGCTAAAATTTTAAGGTATATTTTTTATAGAATGTCTTTCAGGGAATTAAGGCCACTCTTTCTACATGAGCTCTTGTTCAAAATATGGACTCCACCAAAAAGACTGCTCATATGCAGTAATTGAAGTAAAGACAAATGAAAATTATATATACATGGAAAATGAGGAAAAGATGTATTATATCAGCAACGTATATAATTCCATGCCTTCTCAAATAAGGAGTAGTAAATAGAATAGGAATGGGGTGATATAGAAATCTCAGTCACTCAACTGACTTTATTTTTTAGTGATACAAAATTTAAATTATTCAAGTTGAAGCTATTAAATATTCATAGTGCTTCATATTATAAAGTTATTGATTAATGTCTTTGGTAAAGAACACTATTATCTCTGATTACATCAAGGTCATCCTGAGGAACAGGACCAAGGCACTAAGTTTTATATATGGAAATATGAGAGGCTAATACATAATTCATATTTAACAGATAACATAAAGGTTAACCCCTTGGAGAATTTGAAGATAATACTCATGTTCTTCTGACAATTCTTTATACTGGCAATTTGGAAAATGCCAGTGTTTTATTACTACCTATTCTTGTACTATGACATGAATTAATGCATACCTGCCTCACTATTCCTATGGGCAAAGAAAGAATTTGAATTATGTACAAGAGAGAGATTTTACAAAACTAAACGAGCCAAAGTACTTTTCCTCTGTATACCCATTAAAGATACTCTGAGAGAAGTCCCTCTTACTTTTAGAGAAAATTGGTTCTTCATTTTCACATTCTTCCAGATATCTGTTAAACTTTCTATGCCCACTGAAGGAATGAAAATATTTGGGATCAATTCACATTTTGGAACCATATACATACTAAGCATAACTGAAATATTTCAACTTTAACTTGGTTTAGGCATATACTCTCAATTAAAAAAATCAGAAAACTTAATTCTAGTAAGTTTAAATGGCTTGTTTAAGGTTTCTACAGTGCACATATTGCTGTTTTATGAAAAATGTTAAACTCTGTGTCATGATTCTTCTCACATATACAAATGAAAATGATGTGAACTGTAAGATTTGGTAAGGGGATGAGATAATGCAAGGAAAAGCATTTGGCACATTTTTTTTTTTCATTGTATAAATAGTAGCTCCTCTTTTTGTGGAGGAAATGAATCCAGGATTTCAGCCTCCAGAATTCCTTTCTCTTTCTACTTCACTGCCTTACCACATTTAAGTCAATGAATCTGTCAGTGACACTGGATAACTGTCTCCTAAACTCATATGTTGTTGTTAAAACAGTGGGAGATAGAGCCAGTTATAGACTAGGGTTATATTTTTTTCTTTGGGAACGTTTTCATTGACATTCCTGTATGATTTTAAATTATGAATTAATTTCAAATATGGTATGAATGGAAGTTCTCAATCCAAAAACCATGGAATCCTTTTTTTTCCTCACATCTCAGAACAGATCCATCACCCCACCCCACTGATAGTATCTTGAAAATACAATGACATTCTGGCCACATTTTGCTACTTCCACACAACCATGACTGTTAAACATCTGGCTTATTATTTTGTATTTCATTTTACTTTTTGATTTTTTTAGAGAGAGGGAGAAGGGCAAAGGGAGAGGGAAAGAAAGAATCTTAAGCAGGCTGCACACTCAGTGTGGAGCCCCTTATGGGACTTGATCTCATGACCCTGAGATCATGACCTAAGCTGAAATCAAGAGTTGGACACTTAACCGATTGAGCCACCCAGGCACCTGATCATTTAGCTTATTACAGTAGACTGCAAACAGATGTCTTCGTTATTGCACCAGGCATTCTTCAGTATATTCTCAAACCAGTAACTTTTTAATTACTTTAAAACATAAATGAAATTATGACCCTCTTTTGCATAAAATATTTTGATGATTTTCATTTCCCTCATTGCAAGAGCCAGAACTTATACAGATGTTTTATATGGACTCTCTGACTTCTGTATGAACTTTTCTCCTTATCCTGGGTCATTTCCTCACTTCAGGTTCAGGTGCAATAGTTTCTTTGTTATTATTAAACATAGCAGGGGCGCCTGGGTGGCTCAATGGGTTAAGCCTCTGCCTTCGGCTCAGGTCATCATCCCAGAGTCCTGGGATCGAGCCCCACATTGGGCTCTCTGCTCAGCAGGGAGCCTGCTTCCCCCTCTCTCTCTGCCTGCTGCTCTGCCTACTTGTGATCTCTGTCTGTTAAATTATTAAACATAGCAGTAGGCAGTAGGTATGATTTGTTCCATATGTTCTTCATGTCTTTGGTCAGATGCTATCTTTTCTGGAAGCCTTTCCATGGCCATTTTATGAAAATGTTCAAACTCTCTGTGCTCCATAGAGTGTTACTATGCTTAATTTTTACTGTAGCACTTACTAACTACCATCTAATACACTATGTATTTTACATTCTTACTTTTATATGGTATCCTCACTAGAATAGTAGTTACAGGATAGAGATTTCCATAGACTTTTTCAGTGCTGTATCCCAAAGGACTAGAGCACTACCTGGTAATAAGTAGTTGTTTAAAGGATGAATTTGGAATAGTTCCATTCATGGTTCAGAGATATAATATACCAACTAAAAAAGTCATGAACTTTAGAGTCATATATACTAGGCTATGCATCCCATTTTCACCATTTACAATTATGCCACCCTCAACAAATCATTTGAACTCTCCATTTCTTAGTTTCCACATAACCAATTTGTGGGAAGTATTGTCTGCCCTAGAGTACTGCCAAAAGTAATATTGAGATAATGTATAAACATAGTTAGCATAGGGTTGGACAGTGAATAAATGTTTTCTATTAAATGTTTAAAAATTACAGTTTTTTTTTTTTTTTGCTATAAATAGTGACTATGGCACTGGAATTCAGATTGCAAAATACTCTAGGAATAAATGAATGGGCCATGTTCTTATAACACTCTGTAACCCAGGAAGTAAAATCGATGTGTGGTGTATGGTGTAGAGCTCCTCCCTCTCTTCATCTCCCTACTGAGAACTGATGGCATTTAGTAGCTAACATTTCTTAACCAAAAGATTTATTTATCACAAAATTGTTCTCCATGCTCGAGCCTCTGAAATGAGTTCTTACCATGTGTTTTCACTTCTGCCATTACCTTTCCAATATATTATGAGCTAAAGCCAGAAAATTTTGTTAGAACAAAACATTAAAAAAAATATTTTCTCATTCTAGGATGTTCCACTAATGCCTTGCTACCAAGGATATTCTCAGTAAACCTGTGAATAAATGACTTCTTCACATGTTCTGGCTCAGTGTGTATTCAGATAACCTCACATCATAATGCATAATGAATTACTTAGGCTCTTCCACTTAGGGATTTTTTTCTTCATACTGTTTATCAGGAGAGATCCAGCAACTTATATATGTGGTTCCACTTCCAGGAGATGATTTTCTTGAAACTAAACTACAGGGTGTACTGTAAAACCCTTTTCTTGATTTCTGCCATACATTTGTACTTCATCATTTCTATTTTGTCTAAAAATCTCCACTTTCTAAGCTAATAAGCAAACAAATGAACAAACAATAAACAGATTAAAAGGCTTATTTACTTTTAAAGCACCAAGACAAGACAGTCAAGGAATCACTGAAAGACTTCACAACGCAGAGTACTAACCACTACACGATCACGGCCTCACTGAAAGACTTCAGAGGAATGTCCCAAATTATCTGTGCTAAGACTTAATACCCAACATCATTTATTCGTGCTACATTCTGGATACCAGAGAAACAGGATCTAGACCCAAGACTAGTCATTATATTTTGTTATTTTTCTATTCATAGCAATGTCATAAAGAAAAACAACAACAACAACCTTCATGTATTAACCACTCAGCTATAAATAAAACAGTATCAATTCACTTGAAGGCCCCATGGGAACTTTTATCAAATTCCCTTCTCTACACATAGAAGAAACAATAACTCTAAATTCGGTAGTAACATATTGCTATAATTATTTATAAATTTACCATATGTTCAAATATCCATACACATGACTGAACAATAATCATGTTTTTAAAAGTTAAAAATGTATATGTCCATCTACATCTTGCTTTGTTTTGTTCCATGTTACAATAATGAGATTCATCCATGTTGACACATAAATCTTATCCATTACTTTAAATTATGTTTAATATTGCATTTAAATGAAAATATCACAATACAGTTATCCGTTGTTTTTGTCACTGTATTGTCATTTAGGTTTCTTTAGTTGTTTTTTTTTCTATTGCAAAAAATAACTGCAATGATTTTTTTACACACACACACACACACACACACACACACATATACACCTCAGAACTTCTTTATTGCCATGATCATTTTGGACAGCTATAAAAAAGTACCATAGACTGAGTGGCTTATAAACAACAAAATCTTAGGGGCATCTGGGTGGCTCAGTCATTAAGTGTCTGCCTTCAGCGCAGGTCATGATCCCAGGCTCCTGGAATTGAGCCCTGCATAGATCTCCCTGCTCAGCAGGAAGCCTGGTTCTCCCTCTCCCGCTCCCCTTGCTTGTGTTCCATCTCTCCCTGTCTCTGTCAAATAAAGTCTTTAAAACAAACAAACAAACAAACAACTGTGAGCAGAATTTTATTGCTCACAGTTCTAGAAGCTAGAAGTACAAGATAAGGCTGCCAATATGGTTGAAAGCCCTCTTTCAGGTTGCAAACTGTCAACTTCTTTTATACACATGTGGCTGAGCACAGAGAGATCTATTTGGGAGTATCTTTTATAAGGGTACTGATCCATTCCTAATCTCATTATCCTTCCCAAAGCTCCATCTCCTAACACCATCATTTTGGGAATTAAAATTTCAACATACAAATTTTGAGAGGGCATAAACATTCATTCCATTGCAGATACATACTAAGGACTGTAATATCTCTTACACCACAGTAAATCCTCTCAGCCTCAACCTTTTGTTCCAGTCATGGTCTTCCTTATTTACAACTTTCATGCAGACTTTGTTCAGCTTCATAAAAAAATGCAACCAATAGTATCTCTCCCAGGACCAGGGAAGACTTCAGTTTCTGTGTTAGAACTTATCAAATAATACTGAAGGGATTTCTGGAAAATTTTTCTATGGTACTTACATATGCACCATTCAGATATATAGGCAAGTTAACACCCATGGGGCAATGCTTGAATAATGGAACCCCTAGAGCCAATGGATAAATACTTGCCTTTTTGTTTAATTTCAGTGAATGATCCTGGAGTATCCAGTTACCTAACTAGATAGTATGTTCTAGATTTGACTCTCTCTTTCCCTGGTACATTCATCCTGTCCCTCCACAGTCACATTCCCACACTCACACAGTCTGTGCCCCAGGTGGAATGGGGTGAATGTACATTTTTTTTCTCTAAATTACATGTACTGATTTATACTCTAATCAGCAATTTATAAAGTCCTTCCTTACAGCTGAGATATGGGCTCATCACCCTCACTTTATATGTCTAGAGGATATCTCTTCTCTGAACATCAGCTCATTTGCAACTTATTTGAATGCCAAACAGGCATCTCAAACTTAAGAAGTAAAACAGAATTCTTGATCTGTATTTTCTCAATTCTGTTTCTATCCCAGTAATTTTCCACTTTGGAATTTGTGTCGTCATTAACCCATTTTCTGAGGCTCCAAACATGGAGTCATCATTAGCTCTTTTATATGCACCACCCAATCAATTAGAAAATCTATTCCATTTCACCTTTAAACAGATTGCAAATCTGTCATCTTGTATGTGAACTACTAAAATACCTTCCTAATGCATCTGTCTGCTGCCATTATCCTTCATTCAATCTCTTCTCCAAAAAACAACCAAAGTCATCTTCTAAGGTGTACTTCAGATCATGGTAGTCTCCTTTCTACCCGGTATTTCTGTCACATTTTTATAAAAGCCAAAGATCTAATCTGGCTCCTGACTACTACACCCACCTGTCTCTCACCACCTTCTGCCTTGATTACTCTGCCCTTTATCACCATTTTTCTTCCCCCGCCACAGGGCCTTAAGACTTAGTCCTCCACTTGTGAGAAATGCGCTGCTATAAGACATTTCTTCTTCATAGTGTCCTCCTCAGCAACCATTCAATGTTTTAGTGTCATTGCAACACGATTTCACTGTGCAACAATTATCACTAACCTGTACACATTTAACTCATTTTTCTCAATCTTATCATCTAATTAAACCTCCAGATAGAATCAATGTGCTTTGGTGAGAGTGTAAGCCTAAGTCTAGCATAAGACCAGCCATACATTAATGGCCATTTGGGATTGAGTGAGAAAAAGTATAACCTTGGGATCCATTCTTGTTATGACAATGTGTGTTCATTATCAATGAAATTATATGTGGTAGGAAATTTTCATTGAAATGAATTAAGCATTGATAAATAGTATAGGACATTATTGCTTATAATATTAAATATTTAAGTATTTGGATAACACATTTAAAATATACACTTATTGTGTGCAATAAACTGAATTCTGGGGGCTCCTGGGTGGCTCTGTGAGTTCAGCATCAGACTCTTGATTTCAGCTCAGGTCACGACCTCAGGGTTCTGAGATGAAGCCACACATGAGGCTCTGCACTCAACGGGGAGTCTGCATAAGATTCTCTCTCTCCTGGCGCCCCCGGTTGGTTCAGATGTTAAGCATCTGCCTTTGGCTCAGGTTATGAGCACAGGGTCCTGGGATCAAGTTCTGTATAGGGCTCCCTGCTTGGCGGGAAGCCTGCTTCTCCCTCTCCTACTCCCCCTGCTTGAGTTCCCTCTCTTGCTCTATCTCTCTCTCTGTCAAATAAATAAATAAAATCTTTAAAAAAAAAAACCCTCTCTCTCCCTCTTCCTCTGCTCCCTTACCTGATCTCTCTCTCTCTAAAATAAATAAATCTTTAAAAAAGTAAAGTGAAGTCTATGAAAAAAATATGTATATTTAAATTTAGGTAAGTGCTTCAATATTTTGCAATTAGTAAAAATGGGCATTTATTCATTTTATTCTTTTTGTTTTCTTTTCATTTTACATTTATGAATTTTTTGATATCTTTTTGTTTAAGCAAAGGGTTTCCTTATTTATTCAATTTATATTTGAATCACATTTGAGTCATTCTAAATGGTGAAAATATGTATTTCATAGTACAGCCAATAAGTGCTCAGTTTAGTTTTTTTGAAGAACACATGGAGTAATTATAAAAACAGAACTGTACTGAGTCAAAAAGCAAGTATCACCATATTTTATCAATTTGGTAAATATTAAAATGTCTGACAATACCAGATACTGGTGAGGTGGAATATGACTCATGAATCAATATAACCACTTTACTTAACAGTCAATGCTAAAGATGTGCAAGCTCTTCCAGTGTGCAATTTTACTTCTAGGGATACATCTGCCTGAATGCATGTAAAATAATATCCTTACTAGCACTGCTAATAACAGCAAATTTTTCAGGTAAAATGGCTATCAAGATTAAAATTGATAACTGAAGACTGTTCACACAATGCATTAATATAATTCCTCAAAAAATGTAAAAATATAAAGTACAACAGTAAACAAAACTAAAGCATATATCTCCATGGGAACAGGTAATAAAATTAGAAACAATTGTAAAAAAAAAAAAATACTACATAAGTCTGGGGTGCCTGGGTGTCTCAGTAGGTTAAAGCCTCTGCCTTCCGCTTAGGTCATGATCCCAGGGTGCTGGGATCGAGCCCCACATCAGGCTCTCTGCTCAGCAGGAAGCCTGCTTCCCTCCCTCTCTCTCTCTCTGCCTGCATTTCTGCCTGCTTATGATCTCTGTCAAATAAATAAATAAAATCTTTAAAAAATATATATTACAAAAGTTAGTGTAGAAGTGACATCAAGGGGAAATACGAAGGACCTATGGCTGAGGAAGAACACAGCTTGAGTTGCTGCGGTTACTGACAATGGTCTTTTTGTTGTTGTTTAACGACTCCACGAATTTTTCCTACATCATGTAATTCAATTTAAGCTTATTGAGAATTTTTAATGATCTATTCAAGACATAGTGAAATAAAAAAATTACCTATTAGGGTCCTAAAGAAGTTTATGTAGTTTTAAATCGCTATTGAAATCCAGCGTAGGTCTGAAGGCCCAGTTGATACATCACTGAATGAACACTGCTTCATCTTCCACTTCATTAAAAAAATTGCTCCCTTCTCAGTAAACTCTTCATATTAAGTGCAATTGGCCCAATTGTACTCTTTAAAAATATTTTTTTAATTTTGTTGTATTTATTAGGGTCTTGGTCAGAGGCAGAAGGCAAAATCACCTTGGAGCATAAGGAGAATTTAATAGACATTTTACAGAAGTATGAGCCGGAGTAAGGGGACAAAGGATGGAAGAGTCTCCCAGGATGGGCAATGGAAAGGCAGCTTCCCAGACCTGAGATTAATTGATATTAGGAGAGCCCAGAGAAAGATGAAATGCTTTGAAGTGAACAGCAGGGAGAAAATGATGTTTGTGAAAGGCTATAGTGAACAGCAGATTTGTAGGCTTGGAGTGGAAATATGTGGAAGATTTACCTTAGTCTCTCTGTCATTCCCCTCACCAGCAAAACCCAGTTAGAAGAGTAATGCAAGAGAAACTGGGTGATTGGATCTCAGTTTATTAGGGAAGAGAATAGATTAGATAGACACATAGCTCATGGGTCTTCACAATGGACAATACATCAGTTATAAGAGTTAATACAGTGTTCCACAAATAGCAAGTGTTGATTATTTTTTGAACTGACTAAAACTCTCATATTTTGTACACAGTAGCTTTTTTTATTTCCTAAGTTGTTCAGAATATAAATGTTTTGTGAGATTTTGAGACCTTTCCCTATATGTCTTAAAGTATTAATACTTGCTTTTCCTGGGGTCATTTATTTTTTCTTATTTATATTTTTTAATTCCAGTGTCCATCAGTAAGATGAATTGTTGGTTAACACATCTATTAAAGACTAATGAGCCATTCTTGGGAATAGCAATTTCATAGACACAAGTTCTCTTCAGGTAACTGGCATTGAAAAACATAATCAGAGAATGATAAATTGCCAAGAATCATTTACTGCTTTCGTAAAACTTTATGGAAACAGTCCATGACTTAATTGAGATTGAGAACTGTCCAGCATTTACAAAAAATTTATCACATAGTGGAGGGTTCATATTTATTTATTCCAGGTTTCCATAAGACTTCTGGGTTGTTTCCTTGGTAAAGCAGTAGACCATGTTTTACCAGATCATGCAGATTCTTTCTGGAGATATTTGGCAGCACATGTGTGCTCCGATGTTTACCTTCCCTACCCCTTATTCAGTCTTAAGGAGATGAAGTGATGATAGAGATAAAGAACAAAAACAGTATCTACACAGAATGAAGAATTGTAGGCATTTGTGGAGTTTATTCTTCTGTTATCAGTGATAAGAAATCATTTTGTCAGGCTTTTCTTCTTTTATGATAAATGGAAGATCAGATAACTCTTGGATTTTATTTGTCCTCTTTTTTTTCCCCCCTCAAAATACATGATATGGATTTTGAGATCCTCTTATTTTTCTAATTTCAATTTCTAATGTAAGTTCAGTGTTTTTTTTTCTTTTTTCCCATGAGTACTGTTTCACTATATATAGTTGAGGTGATTCATTAAGCATAATCTTTCCCATTTTATCTTACTTAGGCATACCTTATTTTCTTGATTCAAGAGATTACCCTATAGATGACCAAAGTTCACTGAGAGGTCTTTGAAACATGGATTATAAGTTAAAAAATGTTAAATACTTTGCTGAAAATGTTGTGCAATAGGTCGTCAAAAGATTTTTCAAATTATGATTTCATTGAACTGAAAGAGGGGTCTGAATCCCAATGATTAGGGAAATTTCCCAATATCCCCATACAGAATTATGAAATATAATGACAGCTAATGTCATTTTTTATATTGTTACTCTGGTTAGAATATTATAAAATATAAATAATTATATAAAATAAATATAAGTCTACATTTAAAATATTTCATAATTAAAATATAAACTATTGACTATCTTGAGATTCTATAAGCTAAAATGTGAGTCCATAAACAATAATTAATTAGGCTAACCATTTTCCATCTTATATAAGATTAAATCTATTCCTTTCTGGAAGGAAAAAAAAAATTAAGAAAAAGAGATTACCTTTAGTGCAGACATTACCTTTGAATATGATAGATTTAGATAGAATCTTAATACACGTGTCCTTCTCTTTACCATGATTCATTTTTCTGCACTCTTGAAGAACACCCACTTCAGTACCTGGAGCTCTTCTGCAGATTCTGCACATGGTGTTATACACTTAGTCTCACTCCTCTTACACTAGTCCCTGTTCACATTTGGACCCTTAAACATTCTACATCTACACGTCTTAGTTCTTTCCCAAATGCTATGGAGGTTTTTTCCCCTCAGATATTATCTTAACTTTTTACAGCTTCTCCCATGTTTAGGTCTCTGATTTTTAAAGATGATATGAATTTCAGTTTTAAGCTTGAATCTAATTTGTGATATCCCCAATTTCACATATTTAATATTAAGGTGCAGGCTAGAAGAAATGCCAAAAATCCTATAAATGAAGCAGCTGGAAAAGGAATTTACAATATCAAACTATGAGTTAGGATACACACTCTAGAGAGAACTCCTGTCATATTATGTTTTTTCCTGTAAGGTTTGATTTTTTTAAAAAAATGGACATCAAAACCTCTAACATTTGTGTCTTTTCATATTAAACTTCTTTTATGAAAATCAGAATATAGAGGGGTTTTTTAGGAATATAATAATTAAAAATAATATTAGAAAGCTTCAACTTTACTTTCTTTCTGTACCTTTGATTTTAATCACTCTTTATAGAAGAAAGTCTACTTCTATCAAGAAAATTAGAAGTTTGGAAGGAAACTAACACATTGAATGATCAAGTAATTTGAAAGAATTATAAATATATTTATGAGCATAAAATCTGTGAGTAATCTTATAAGACTTAGAATCAATTTCTAGTTCTAGATTTTGAGTCAAAGCTAACCATGATGAATCTATTACAAGATGCCATCTAACGTTACATTTTTGGAGAAGAAGATGTGTGTGTATACTTTTAGTTTTGATGTTTCTTTCTGTGTTATGTAGAAAAATATAAAGAGGTAAAGAGGTTATACTATAATTATGCTTAAAACCTTATTGGTTTTAAAATAAATTACAGTAAGTCATAATAACAAGCCAAATAATACTTAGCTCCTGAATATAAACAAAGTATAGAGTGGCATAAATCTTGCAAGCACAAAAGTGGTAAAAACAGCAAGATTTACAGGCTCTAGTACAAGAAAGATATATAGTACCAACTGCAGTAATCTCAAAAATTTATATCACGAAATGTGCAGACTTGATCTTATTTTTCAGTCAGTGTGTTCTGTATGGAAGATGAACATCCTCATGACAATGGCGTATGCTTTAGAAAACTAGATCCTGCTCAGAGGAATAGAAAATGTGATTATATACCGTACTTCTGTGCAAAATTTTAAACAGAATTTAATAAATCATTTTGAAACCTAGATATATTTGTGGAACAATGACATCACCTTTAAATTATGTGTGGTTTGTAAATGCACAAAATTAATAATGTCTTTTGTGTATATGTATTACTTTGGAAAGAAACTACCAAGAACTATTCTATCAGAAGAAACAGTCTTTGAAAATTTGTGTGCTACAGGGCAATTTGTCACTTCATTTTAATGGAATGTTCCATACTGAAAATGTCTAACTGCTCAGAAGAGGAATAGAGTGTAAATTTATTATCTGAGAAAAGAAAATTAATTGACACAGGCCAAAAATGTAATGGAATTAGACCCATGTGGAATAACTGAGAACTTCAGGAACTGTATTTAGGCTCTATGGAATGATAAAATTACTTGCAGAAAAATTGAAATATGTCATTTTTGAACAAAGCTCAGGATTTCTCAAAGGAATGGGATATAAATTAATTAAGCCTTCTTTGTCTCCAAGACCATCTGGTCTTAGAATAAAACAGAATATATCTCTTCAGGTACAAAACATATTTTGTGCTGGTTTTGTTATTGTTATTATTGTTTTAAGTAAATGCCATTATAGAGAGAATTGGCAATCACTGAAATACAGTTTTGTTTTGTTTTTTTAAGATTTAGATATCAGGGCAATATGTATAAAATTTATTCAGTCTAAAATGATTTATGGACCATTTATTGGGTTGGTCATGTTCAAAGAACTGGAGGTGGAGACATCCATTCAAAATGGAAAATTTGATGAGACTGATTATCAGGGAACTAATTAGATAGAAAAGTTAGCTAATTTCCAATAGCTCCATTTGCTATGAAAATGATTCAAAAACAAGCAGAAAAAAAGAAAAAAGGGGCACCTGGTTGGCTCAGTCAGTCAGTTCTAGGATAAAGCCCCACCTCAGGCTCCTTGCTCAGCAGGGAGCCGCTTTTCCCTCTCCCACTCCCCTTGCTTACATTCCCTCTCTTGTTGTCTCTCCCTCTCTTTGTCAAATAAATAAATAAAACCTTTTAAAATAAGGAAAGAGACAGTAACAGTAAAACCATAGTGTAGTAATGAGTTTACCAGGTTTGGGTAAGCAGAATATGTAGCCCGAGGTAGCTGAAGCCCAGTGAGAGTCAGAGTTGTGGTGTAGATCATGGTTTAGAAGATTATTTGGTATTTTTAATCCCAATATTGCTTATATAAATGTAGACTGAATATTGGATAAATTGTTGGATACATTTGATTAGTGGTTTGGAAAGAAATATCTCGGTCCATAATTCCTATTGTGTCTTCTGCTAATGATAACTTGTAAGTCTGTGACTCATTTTCTTTAATTTGACCATTTCTGAAATTATGTCTGAGTATTGAGAAAGGTTTCCTTTACTAAGCTACAATTACTGCCTCCAGATAAACACAGTGCTTTATGGCTTTTAGCATTATTTTATTTACTAAATTATGTAGTATAATGCTATTTAGCACACTGAATAATAACACTATTAATATAAAGGATAGCTTCTTTATGATTCTTAAACAAGATGAAAATTTAAATTTTAAACATGAAATCTTCTTGATTCAAATAAAGATATTTGTTCGCTTCTGTTCAATTATTAATCCACTTCAAAATGTAAAAACAATGAAAACCAAGCAGAAATATCTGAAAACTATTAAATTACAGTTTTTCACAAGACTTTGTTTTTCCAAAATGAGTCTTATAAATATCTAATTTGTAGGTTAAGACAATAACTAGTAATGAAATTCCTGTTTTTACAGGTGTAGCCATGTCAGTCAGATCCAAATTAGCTAACACTAAATAAGATTAAGTTGCCTTCACCACAATATATGATTTTTTGCCCTGGAGATTTGAAATATAAATTACGTCAGAATTGTTCTTTTTCTTTGGAGATTTAGCCATGCAATTTTACTGGTAGACTTCCAGAATATCCAGAGAATTTAGAATAATAGACGGAGGTGGCATGGGCCCTAAAACATGCAAACATTTATAAACTGTTGGCCAGTTGGAGAATTTACCTGGGAATGGTAGGTTACACTTACAAAAATCCTGAGAAACACAGACATCTATTCACAATTCAATGGGTAATAATTATGGGGATTTGAGGGCAAAACTTAACCCATCAGTTCAGGGATTATCAGGATCCAGAACAGAATGAATTGTTGGTTAAAGGTGGATCCAGAAATGCTCAGCTAATGAGGAGCTATTACTACTCTTTTCAAATATAAAATGAATGAGCTCCTATAATTTATGTCACAGTCACAAACTGAGAGTGGAAAATCATATTGGGTAACCTGGCCTTTGACTCCAAAAACGTTCTTTTTTCCCACTATATTGTCTAAATCATGAATAATAAAACACCATTATTTTTAAAAATCACTCAAAATATTCTCTATGTGAAGCACTTCAAATATATATTCACATGCATGTAGACATATAGTAAATTCATTTCCAACTGGTGCTTTCTACTTTAGAGGGTTATTAATTATTGATTAAAACTTTTTACTATAGGGAAACCTATTCAAATTGTCCATTTTTCCTTTGTGAGTTTTCGTTGCCTGTGTCTTTCAAGAAATTACTTCCATTCATCTGGTTATCATATTTAGCAGCATAGTGTTGGTCAGAATTCTTTTGTTATCCTTTGAACGTCCAGAGTATCAGTGGTGATGACCCCTCTTTTATTTCAAACATTAATAATTTGTGTCTTCTCTCATCTTAATTTACCTGGCTTGAGGTTTGTCAAAGAATCTACTTGTCAAAGAATCTACTTAATTGATTTGATTTTTCTCTATTGATATTCTGTAGTCAATTTCACAGATTTCTACTCTAATTTTTCATTTTTAAAATTTTTGTTCACTTTTGTTTTAATTTGTTCTTTCTCTCATTTCTTAAGGTGCTTATTAATTTTAAATTTTTTTCTTTCAAATACGTGCATTCATTCAATATTATAAATTTCCCTAGAAGCCCTGCTTTAACAGCATCCAACAAATTTTCAAAAGCTCTAATTTCATTTTCACTTAGTTTCAAATATTTCAAAATTTCTATTGAGAGTTATTCTTTGACCTATGTATTATTTAGAAATGTGTACTTTAGTCTCCAAATATTTTGGATTTTCAAGGTATCTTTCTATTATGAATTTCTAATTTAATTCTGAGGTCTGAGAATATATATATATATATATATATTTTAAATATTTTATTTATTTATTTGACAGACAGAGATCACAAGTAGGCAGAGAGGCAGGCAGAGAGAGAGAGGAGGAAGCAGGCTCCCCGCTGCGCAGAGAGCCCGATGTGGGGCTCGATCCCAGGACCCTGGGATCATGACCTGAGCTGAAGGCAGAGGCTTTAACCCACTGAGTCACCCAGGCACCCCTGAGAATATGTTTTTTAATGACTTTTTTTTTAAGTTGTATTTAAGGGCAAAGAATATGGTCTATCTTGGTAAATATTCTATTTGAGCTGAAAAAATGCGTGTTATTTATTGTTGGATGAAGTGTTCTATAAATGTCATTTAGGTCTGGTTGATTGATGGTCCTCTTCAGTTCAGTATGTCTTTTTTTTAAATATTTTATTTATTTATTTATTTGACAGAGATCACAAGTAGGCAGAAAGGCAGACAGAGAGAGAGGGGAAAGCAGGCTCCCCATTGAGCAGAGAGCCCAATGCGGGGCTGGGTTCCAGGACACTGGGGTCATGACCTGAGTTGAAGGCAGAGGCTTCAACCCACTGAGACACCCAGGAGCTCCAGTTCAACTACGTCTTGACTGATTTTCTGCCTGCTGGGTATTTTAATTACTAATAGAGTACTTTTTTTTTTTTTTTTAAGATTTTATTTATTTTTATTTATTTATCGGGGGGGGGCGGGGAAAGAGCGAACACAGGCAGACAGAATGGCAGGCAGAGGCAGAGGGAGAAGCAGGCTCCCCGCCGAGCAAGGAGCCCGATGTGGGACTCGATCCCAGGACGCTGGGATCATGACCCGAGCCGAAGGCAGCTGCTTAACCAACTGAGCCACCCAGAGTACTTTTGAAGTTTCTAGCTGTAATAGTGGTTTCTCTATTTCTCCCTGTAGTGTATCAGTTTTTGTTCTGCATCTTTTGACAGTCTATTGTTAGGCACATACACATTAAGAGTTGCTGTATCTTTTTTGATAATGATCCTTTCATTGTTATGTAATGTCTTCTTTATCACTGATAATATTCCTTGTTCCTGACTCAATTTGTATGAAATTGATATAACTACTCTAGGTTTCTTTTCATTAATGTCGGCATCGCATATCTTTCTTCGTCTTTATTTTTAATCTGTCTCTGCCTTTATGTGTAAGGTGGGTTTTTATAGACAACATATACTTACTTAGATTTTGTTTATCTACTCTACAGTCTCTGTTCTTTTTTTTTTTTAAAGATTTTATTTGTTTATTTGACAGAGAGAGATCACAAGCAGGCAGAGAGGCAGGCAGAGAGAGAGGAGGAAGCGCAGAAAGCCTGATGCGGGGCTCGATCCCAGGACCCCGAGATCATGACCTGAGCCAAAGGCAGCGGCTTAACCCACTGAGCCACCCAGGCGCCCTACAGTCTCTGTTTTTTTTTTTTTTTTTTTTTTTTTTTTTTTTTTTTTTTTAGATTTTATTTATTTATTTGAGAGAGACAGTGAGAGAGAGCATGAGCGAGGAGAAGGTCAGAGAGCAAAGCAGACTCCCCATGGAGCTGGGAGCCTGATGTGGGACTCGATCCCGGGACTCCAGGATCACGCCCTGAGCCGAAGGCAGTCGTCCAACCAACTGCGCCACCCAGGCGTCCCCAGTCTCTGTTCTTAATGGATGTATTTAGATCATTGATGTTTAAGTTATTAGTGATATATTTGGAATAATATCTACTATGTAGGTTGTCTTTATTTTTTTCCCCATTTTTTTTGCCTTCTCTTTATTTTAATTGAGCATTTTATATAATTCCATTTTTTCTTCTCTATTATCATATTATAAACTTTTATTTTTTTACATCATTTTGTTGTGGTTGTCCTTGAGTTTGAGATATATATTCTACAACTAAAGCTAGTACACCTCAAATAATATACCATTTCATATATATGCAAGTCCTTTATAATAGTATTAAGAAATCCCTCCTTCCCACAAATCATAACAATTATGATATTCATTATTCACTTATCCATAAGATATCATCACTGAATACATAGCTGCTATGGTTGTTTTGAGCAAACTCTTATCTGTTATTTAGTTAAAAGTAAAATAATAAAACATTTTAATTTACCTTTATTTATTCTTTAGGTATTGTTCTTCCCTTGTGTATGTAAATATGAGTTTCTGACCTATATCATTTTTCTTCTTCCTGAAGAACTTTTTTCCAATATTTTCTGCAAGGCAAAAAAATATTTCCAATATTTTCTGCAACTACTGATGAAAAGTTCCTTTAATTTTTGTTTCTCTGAAAAATTCATAATTTGTCTTTCAATTTTGAAAAATAATTTCACATGACACAATTCTAGGTTAGTCCATATGTGTTTTCTTCCTTTCATTACTTTAAATATACAATTCCACGCTCTTCTTCATCTCATGGTTTCTGAAGAAAAGTCCAGTGGAATCCTAATCCTTCCTTCCACACAGATCTTCTATCTCTTCCTCCTCTGGTTTCTTTCAAAGTTTTCCCTTTGTCTTTGATTTTCTGTAGTTTGAATATGATATGCTACTATAGATACATGTATAGGCATAGGTATAGCTGCAGGTGATACAGATGTAGATAAATAGATTTAGATGTAGATATATTCAGCTTAGTGTTCTCTGAGATTCTTGGATCCATTGTTTGGTGCATATCATTAATTTTGGAAAATTTCCATTCATTTTTGCTTCAAATATTTCTTCTTTTCTCTTTTACTTCTGTTTCTGGTATTCCTATGGAATATATATTACAATTATTATAATTGCCCTCACATTTCTAATATTCTGTTATGTCTTTTGTATTCCTTTTTCCTCTTTGCACTTCAGTTTTGGAAAATGCATTGACGTTTCTGTAAGCTTGCTTATTCTTTCCTTCGACATTTCTCAGCAAATGTCTGAACCCATCTAAGGCACTCTCCATTATGTTACAGTGATCTTGCCTTATTCTTTCTAGAGTTTTTCTGTTTGTATTACTTGTTTGTTCTTTCATAATATATGTTTTTCATTAGCATATTGATAATTTTCTCTTAAACTCCCAATCTGATAAATCTAACCTCTCTGCCATATTTAAATCTGAGGGTCATGCTTATTCAGATTCTTCAAGGGTTTCTTTTTGTTTTTTAGTATGTCATTAGTTTTTGTTGTTTTTGGAAGTGGGACATGATGTACTACATAAAAGGATCTCAGGTAAATTGGCTTCTAGTGTGAAGGTTTAGGATTTATCTGGCTAGGAGTTGGCTGATTTTATAGTTAGTTGAATCTGTAGGTTTCAGAGGCTAATTTTTTTTTCCCCTGTGTCCCTGTTTTTATTTCCCTTATTCTCTTATCTTTGGGTGTCCTTAGAGGCTCCATTTATTTTATTTTATTTTTTTATACTTTTTTTTTAAGATTTTATTTATTTGACAGGCAGAGATTACAAGTAGGCAGAGAGGCAGGCAGAGGGAGAGAGGAGGAAGCAGGCTCCCCACTGAGCAGAGAGCCCGACGTGGGGCTTGATCCCAGGACCCTGGGACCATGACCCGAGCCGAAGGCAGAGGCTTTAACCCACTGAGCCACCCAGGCACCCCTAGAGGCTCCATTTAAAAACAAAACAAAACAAAAACAAAAACAAAAATAACCTGAGGTACAGTTGACATATGATATTAAATTAGTTTTAAGTACACAATTCTTAAATAAACTCTGAGGGACACAGTTCTTTCTGCTGTATTCCTTTGCTATCACACAGTACTCTGACTGATGAGGTAGCAAGATATAGGGGAAGGGGAACATACCAGAGTCCTGTGATTGGGTCTCAGGCTTTGCCTCTGAGCTGTGACCTTCACAAATGCTTGTTTCCTCTTCCCTTTCTTAGATGAGACAAAAATCAAGCTGGGCAGACTGGTATTTCTCTTTCCACATGTAGAAAGCTACTCTGGGCTGGAGCTATATATTCCTTTTCCCCTAGGTTGCTTAGGCTGTGGTAAAATAGTTTTCTTTTAGGACTGGCCATGTTAAGACAAGTAAAATAATATTACATTTTGAAATGCTATTTTCTCCCCCTGCTGTAGTCCTGTGGGGACTTTTCTCCAATCTCCATTATAGGGATCCTGTATGCTGCGATAGATAAAACTAACATAAGTTTGGGTGCTCTTTATAGCTGGACCCATTTAGAGATTTTAACCCTACAGCTAATTCATATTGAAACTCCAGCAATTTGTCAATTATAACTTATATTTTCTTATCTCATTACTGGTTCCAGCTGAGATTTTAGTTGCTAACCTGCTCTGATTCTCTGTAGTCCTATGTTTGTTTCTAGATGAAGTGATTTGCTCTGTGACTTCAAATTTCTGATGGATGTAAAAAGACTGGATGATTATCAGTTCATTCAGCTTCTTTCTTTTGTTAGGATGGAAGTAACAAGTTCTTTATTTGTTATATGCTGGACCAGAAAGGAAGTTTTCTAATCTACAATGCTGGACTTAAACCCCCGATTCTGATTTGTTAGATGTGGGATAAGACCCAAGAATTTGTATTTTTGGCAAGTTCCAATGTAATGTTGATGGTACTGGTCTAGGACCACATTGGTAGGAACATTCTTTTTCACTGAAGTACATTTTTGAATAGTTCCTTAAGAAAGAGATAATAGTAAGCAAATTTCTTGAGTGATCCTTCCTTTCATAAATCATTCTTTATTTTGCTACATACAGATATCTAAGTATATATGTCCCTGATCTGTATTTTAGCAAACCTTACTGAATTACGGTATTTCTTCATGTAGCATATTGAACTTTTAGAACACTCTTTCAACTTTCCAATCTGGAAACTTACACCTTTAATTTTTTTGTGATGATTTCCCCTTGTTTGTATTTTTGGTTATTTCTCCTAGCCTTTTTTGTTGTTGGAGGTATTTGATTATTTTAATTTCTGATTTTTAACTTTCCTCTTTCTCATCTCATTATCTTTGTGTTCTATTTCATCTAAGCTTTTCTTGACTTTATTTTTAATTAATTAATGTTTGATTGTCATACTTCTTTTTCTATCTCTGAACTCTTTCCCATATTTTAGTTACTACATGGCTTTGGAATCTTACATTTGCCCAGTAATGCAGCCAGAGAAACTAAAATTATCAAAGACTTCTTCAAATTAGAATAAAGTTTTTAAAGAGGAGGTGGAAATGCTATTATCAACTAATTCCTAGAGGGTGATACATCTCATACACCTGTAGAGAGATTAAATTGTAAAGAGCAAAGGAAGGAAATACAGTTAGATAACATATCTTTGCTTTCCATGCCTATTGGGGAATAATTGACTGGAATGTGTACTACAGTTTTAAAAGGGATAAATCAAGATTTTTGCATTTCTGTAAGGAACCAAATATTTTATCTTTAAAAAAAAGATGAAAAATAATGCTTCTGTTTTTCAAGGGAATAAGGAGCTAAATAAAACCTGAGAAAGAGGTAGAACACAGATAATTCAGAGATACTCTTTTCTCTTAGTTGTGAGTTTTAATGCTTTATATCGTCAATCTGGTTCTCATTCCACTAATTAATAAAGGCATAGGCAAAGGAGATGCAATTCTATTTCATCTTAGTAAGTAGGAGCATTCATTTGGAGATTTACAGCAGGCAAGAACTGGATATATCCAGGTTGGAAATAAAGAATTAATTGTAGGACCAGGTTATATATATAGATTTTTAAGCCATAAGTGCTAGGAATAAATCTATTTTGATAACACCTGGCATGTGGAATGAGAGAAAAAAGAACAGAAATATGAAAACTTAAAGATGTAAGACATAATATGGAAATAAATGCAAACTAGAGATACTGATATATTTAGTTTATATCTAGCTTGTAAGTCATATTTATCCTAAGATTTGTATATGTATATTCCTACCTGAAAACAAAATTTGCAGATTCTCATAAAGTCCTTTTTTGAAGTACTAAGCAATCTGCTACAAAATTGTCCAAAACAGGAATAAACAAACTTTAGCATCACAGAGAAGAGATCATTTTCAGTTCAGCACAAATTCTGTCATTCAGATCATCCCTGTGTGCTCATGCCTAGGAAGTGTGGGATTTTCCACTTAGCAATGGAAACACAGATCTGTTTGATCCAAGTTAGCCATAATTCACTGAAGTAGAGCTGGGAAGTTGGTTCACATGTGCCAATAAGTGCATATTTTATGGAACATGGAAAAAGCCCGAGAATCTCTCTACAGTGTCTGGAGCTTGAATACACACATTTCAGAAGTTATCAGCAGGAATATTTCACTATATGGGGAAAATATGACTGCTATGAAAAACGAGGAGACCACAGCCTATGGAAAATATGAAACCCAAGATAAAGGGAAAGGCCTGATGACTTTTAGACTTTGCTTCTTATTATACTTGATAGAACGTTTATTCTTGCCCTTTTCCGTGGTTTTACTTCCCAACCTATCCTGTGTGTGGTTGACAGATGAATTGTCTTTGGCTTAGGCGTGGGAGTTGTGTTATGTCTCTTGCATCTAAGTTATTTCTAACTAAAATAAAATTGCAGCAAACTAAAAATAAGAGAAACAAGACCAGTCTATGGCAATGTTAATAAAAACATTAACATGCTTATAAAATAACCCCGATATTCTAACAATTTTTATTATCTACCCTCCCCCAGATCATCTACAACCTTGAAATTTATGTTAGCAGACCACATCAGCAATACTGGCAATACTACCCTTGAGAAGTAACTATACTGATAGAAATATCTTTATCAGATAAATATACTGGGATTAGATTCTCTTGGCACAAACACTAGCATTGCAGAGATCAGAAATTCACATTGTAGATAGCCTTGGGTGGGGGTTAGTATTCACTAGTTCACGGGGAAAGAGTAGCAGCAGCCACATCTACAACACCACCTTTTAACAAAACTGGTGGTGAAGCATAAATAATTAGGGCTTGAAATTAAGAAAGGAATTTTTCCAAAAACATATTGTGAACAACCTTAGCAGGAGAAGAAAACAAAGTGTTGCATCTGAACAAGGTATCAAGAGTACTATCTTAGAATCAATATCATTACTCAATTATCCCCCAGAATTTTGTAGCATAATAAATATACCTTACAATGAGGTGGTTAGGAATATTTTAGGTAATAAATGTAAACTAATGATTCATTTCATGAGCAATGTAAGTGATGATTTGGAAATATATAAACATTATATAGCTTGAGATTCAAGATTGCCCAAAATAAAATGGAATTAATTCTATTTGGGAAGGCTAAGGGCATATTTTCTCAAACTGAATCTTTAGAAAACAAAATATTTTCAAGTTGTATATAATTCCTGGTAGTTTGAATCAAACTTGCTAAATAGTATTTTCCAAAAGAGATATCACAAAAGGGATATTACAAAAATAATAGTAATAATTATGCAGTTCCCTAGACATCATTATTTGTGAACTTAGTAAATAAATTTAAGGGCTTGACCATTTTCTTATTTATTTTTAAAATATAAAGAAGAGAAAGAATGAGCTGAATTTTCTGCAGTTATCAAAGTTTCTCCTTGATCAAAGTTATAAACTAGCTGTTTGATTTATTACACTCAGTTAAAATTCTCTGGCATTTTATCTCGATGTAACTGACAGCCTGGAAGCAGTATCTTGTTTGTCTGGAAAGTGGAATTTTTTAAAAATATCTTTTTGCTTCATAATTTTTATTGTTTACTTTGCAAGGTTATGAAAAATACCCTTAAAAGGAAATGGCATATTGATTTTAATCTGTATGTATACCTATTGTGACATGAATAAACCAAAACTTAATTTCATGCCTTGTTGTTGCAGACTGTTACAATACATTGTTTTATGCATTACATTTATAGACAACTTTTGAAAAGACTGATAAAATTTTATATATATCTACATATATATACACACATATAAAATTATCACTAAGTTGCATTAAGTGAAAAAACGTACAAAATGCAAGACATTGTTTTGCTGCTGTAAGAATATAACAGTATATGAATAGACATATTGGGGAGAGTATTTGGAAGGATAATTCAGAATCTTTTGACAGTAATTACCCTTGCAGTACTTAGGCCAGGTAATAGAACTTGTTAGCACACAAGACTGATAAATTCACCTGCGCATTCACTACCTCTTCCTTTCACTCCAAAGTTAACTACTTTGTAATCCATTTCTTGAGTTTTATACCTTCACGTGTATTCTTAAACCTGACACTTCAGTATCCCCTGACTTTTTAACTTACTATAAAAGAAATAATATAGAACATATGGTTAATTTTATTTGGTAAGAACAAATAGTTTGCTAACAAGACTCACAACAGAAACTAAACATTTTTGGCAATATTTCACATGGGAAGCCTCAATTATGTGAGATATTTTGATGTTTATTGGTAATATTACATTGTGATTAATATTTTATTTGCTAACAAATATTTCAATTTTCATTGTACATTTTCATTTTTCCTCTGTGAGATCTCTTCTAATACTTTTCTGCCACTGTGTTTTTAATTCCATATATATGTGATAAAATATATATATATTTTATAAAAGACTTTATCAGTTATATATGTTGAGAATAGCTCCTTTATCATGTATTTTAATAAATATTAATAACTAACTAGTGACTAATGTTAACATAGTTTAATTGATTAGTTCTCAACTGGAGATTTTTTTTTTTTTTTGGAGATGGTTTTATCACCTAGGGGATATTTGGTAATGACTGGGATCATTTCTGGTTACTGTAACTGGTGGGATGTTAGCAGCATTAAGGGAATAGAGACCATGGATACTGCTAAACATGCCCTAATACTTGGGTATTCCAACCACAACAAAGGCTCATCCAGTTCAAAATGTGATGTGTATTGTTTTGTATACATCTCTATATATCTCCACTCAACATTTCTTAAAAATATTCCCTAATGTGACCTTCTAGAAGAATTTACAATTTATTTTAATCATATCTATAACCTCCTGGCACTGATCTAAACATAGAATGTGTAGGGGATTCAGATATATTGATTTCACTATATGGATATCAAATGAGACATGATCATTTATTAGAAATATCATCATTTTCGCTGTGCTATGCAACATTATTTATGTATCAAACTTCCATATATGTATGATTCTGTTTCATTGTTAGTTGTATGTAAACTAGAAGTTATTTGTATTGTACTGCAGGCAGACTTTACAAAGTAAATTTCAATATCCCTCAATATTTTTGTTGCAGTAAGAACATATCCTTTTCTGTGGCTATTGTACCCTGTTACACATTAAGAGATACAGGTTTCTTATGCCAAAACCTCTGGAGAGTCTGTTGTCATTACATCAACTTACAAACCCTTCACTCTGGGATCCTAACATTTTAAGTTTTAACTTCCTTGATAACTATGAATTCATTTTTTCTTCCACTTACCTTCCAAATATACTGTTACAAAATCTAGGCCACTATATTAACCTACTTAGATTACTATAACAAAATACCATTGTTTGGATATATTAAAAACAGACATTTATTTTTGACAGTTCTGGAATTTGGGGAAGTCTAATATCAGGATGTCACTGTGGTTGGGTTCTTGGTGTGAGTCCTCCTCTGGCTTGCAGATGGCTGCCTTCTCACTGTGTCCTCACATGACCAAGAGAGAATTCTGATCTCTTCCTATTAAGAGTCTATCCCCAATATGGGATCCCACCCTCAATACCTCATAGAAACCCAGCTGCCTCCCAAAGGCCACACTTCCAAATAGCATCACATTGAAGGTTAGGGCTTCAACATATGAATTTGTGAGAACACAAATATGCAGATTACAATAGGCTATGTTCTTTGTCCAGCTAATATATCCTCAAATTGGAATTGTCAAATATCCTAGGTGATGAGGTGATTGCCAATGTAAACTAAAGCTTGTCACTTTCTCTTCTCTCTTTTGCCTCCTGACAAATAAAATCCTTGTTGTCTTTGTTATTCTCCCACAGCCTCATCTATTGGTTTTTGTTTTTGTGTGTAATTGAGGTTTCCCAATTATTTTTTAGTGGAAGCCAATTTAATACAAGTTATTCTATCAGAACAAGAAGTTGAAATTGTAATATGGTTGAATTTCCCTTTCCCTAGCTAATAAGTTTGAAGGCTTTTCATGTACTTATTGGCCATACAGATTCCTTCTCTTATAAAATTGCACATGCCATCAAATTGTCTATCCTTCTCTTGGATTGTTTATCTTTTTTCTTACTGATTTGTAGGAGGTTTTTTTTTCCTATTTCTTTCTTTTATGGTCTTTTCTTGTTTACAAGATTGATCTGTGGTTTATTTTTTATTTCACATCTTGCTATCTTTTGAGAAACTGATATTTTCGACTTTAATGTAGTCATTCATACTTACTACAGTACTTTTATTATTAAGCAATATTTTGCTACCCAAACATCAAGATATTTTCTATATTCTTATCCAATTTTTAAATGTTTTCATACAAATATCTAACCTAGAATGGAAAAAATGCTCTATATACTTATAATTATAAACTAATACATAATTATTTTCTATATGTATGTCCACTTGTCTGACATATTTATTTTGAAAATACAATTATTTCCCTATGACTCTACAGTATTCTCTTCATTATAAACCACACTTTCATACATGTGTGGATCTATTTTAGTAATAATCATTTTATTCTTTTGGTCTATCCCTTATTCAATATCATCA
This sequence comes from Neogale vison, assembly GCF_020171115.1. Classification (NCBI taxonomy): domain Eukaryota; kingdom Metazoa; phylum Chordata; class Mammalia; order Carnivora; family Mustelidae; genus Neogale; species Neogale vison. The sequence goes on from NC_058091.1 coordinate 294,036,168, forward strand.
TTATGCTTTATAAATTTATGTCTTATCATTTAATAAGTTACATCAGTACTATTCTTTTTATATAGCATATTGGTTATTTCTTGACTTTTATATACATTTTAGTGTTTATCTAATTATAAAAAATATACCTAGTGTGATTTTGACTGTTAACATGGTTATGATTGACATCTTTAGAATATTGAGTTTTATAAAATGTGAACATCATGTATACACAATTTATCTATGATAATTAATAAGCATTAAATTTTATAGTTTCTTTTGCAGGAGTCTTATACAATACTGCTTATGTTTATTTATAGATCCTTGATATTTCTTGATGTTGTGGTAATGGTAACTTGAAATAAAATTACTTTCTATTTGTTCATTTTTGCTATTTCAAAATATGATTTTAAGAAAGTTTAGTTTACTTAAGTATTTATATATGTTTATGTCTGTTCTACAAATATGTATACATGAAACCAACACAAAAATCAAGATAAGGATATTTCCATCACTTTTTAAAAAGTTAGCTTACGCCAGTTGTACTCAATTCTACACCTTTTCCAGTCTTCAACAACCACTGTTCTTATTTCTGTCTCTACACTTTTCCCCAGAATGTCATATAAATGACACAGAAGAATCTTAAAATAATTATGTTGAGTATAAAACAGACAAAAAATAGTATATACAGTATATAATATTCTAGAAAATGAAAAATAATCCATAGATCTGTGACTGACTGATTTGGTGGGGAAAAATGTGTTCAAAAGAGGAAAGAAGTGGGATTACAAAGAGGCATAAGGAAACTTGGGGTTGTGAAGTGGATATGTTCACCTCCTTGGTTATGGTGATAATTTCACATGTGTAAGCACTGGTCAAATTTATAATATTACATAATTAAATATTATTTAGCAATAAACAGGACAAGGTACTGATGCATGGTACAATATGAATAAACCTTGAAAATACGCTACATGAGAAAAAGCAAGACATAACAGGTCACACATCATGTGATTGCATTTATGTCAGAGGTTCAGAATAGGCAAATCCCAAAAGACTGAAGTGTATTACTAGCTCCCAGAGGATGGGGAAAGGAGAAATGAGGAATGAGTGTTGGTTTCTTCATGGTGAAGAAGATATTCTAAAATTAGATATTGGTGATAGTCACACAACATTGTACATATTCTCAAATTTCCTGTGCTTGCTTCGGCAGCACATATACATATCAAATTTCCTGAATTATACACTTTAAAATAATTATGTATATGGCAGATAAATTATATCTCATATATATTATAAACATGTTATTTAAAAATGCAGGAATAGTATGTTGGAACAATTTGTAAATACAGAGATTCATTAATCACCAATAGATCAATTATCCATCAGTTTATATGTTAAAATCCATGAATGTTTTGACCTATAGAGTATCAGTGCATTTTAGAGTTTACTGGAGGCATGTATATAACTCTTTTGAAGTGTCAACATTTTAAAATCAATATTGCAAAAGGTCTGCAAACATTTGAGGATTCTTGGTTTAGCATGGATAAAAGAAACTGTGGTGGAGAATAAGAACTATTTTAAATATTTTAAAGCCATTCCACAGAAATACTTTCTGTGTAGGACGAGAGGATGGTTCTAGAATTGATATGTGGCAAATTATAAGAAGGCAATTTTAGTGTGCCAGCGTCCTCAGTAATGCTTGCTTAACATATGTTGTTGATAGATTTAAAAAATGGCAGAAAGTCTTCATCCTTCCCTGAGTCCACTCTCCTTGCAAAATAACTTCCCATTTTTTCCAAACAAGTATTGAGTCCTTTTTCCTACCTTTGGATGCTGGACTGACTTAAGAATCAAACAGCTTAGGCTTCAAACAGCCTTACAGTTTGTGTGTGTGTGTGTGTGTGTGTGTGTGTGTTTCTATTGCTCTTAGATCTCTGCCACCATCACCACCTGATGTTAGTAACCTGCAATATCACTGAAAACAGCAGATTTCAGTCATCTCAGTAAAGGCCTTTAACATATAAGCCTACATCAGCCAAATCAAGCTCAAATCAACAGAACTATTAAGGTAACCCATAGCATCATAATAAATAATTGTTGCTTAACGCTGCTAACTTTTGTGTGGCTTCTTACTCAACCAAAGCTAATTGGTAGAGTAGATCTCATTGTTTCCTCCTGGATTAATTAATATTTATTTATCTATATACTTCTTCCAAGATATATTTTAGAAAGTTATTACATATCTGAAAATAGTGACATGTATTTATTTACAACCATATTTAATATAATTACCAGTATACAAATTATAGGTGAACTTAATTGCATTGTCATTTTTTGGTAATAATCAAGACATTGTATATTATATAATATATTAAGATTTCAGACCATATCGTGTTTAATGGTATATTACACAGAATTTTCTTGTATGTTTTAGGTCAGCTTCAATCTGACACTTATAGTTTTTGTCTTTAGTATTTTTAACCTTGACATTAATGATGTAGAAGCATTTTGTTGGTGATGCTTTTGTTGTTTCAATCCATTCAACTTTTCAGCTTGTCAATTTACGTTTAGTTATTGAAGATACTTGGCTATTATTTAAGTTTTAACTCTGACACTTCTAAAAGGTGAGCTTTTCAACATTACTTTTCTATGTCTTCTTACTTTACCATGATATTGTCAAGTATTATAAACTTTCCAATACTTTCTAGAGGATTTTTTTTTTCTAATTTGACCTTCCAGCTCATTATTTACCTCTGTGGCCTTATTCTTTTTACTTTCACCTATTTTTTCAGGATACCATGTATTATGCAGATGCTACAGAAATATCTACTAGAAAGATATATTAGAAATATTTCATTGCGAAATTTGTTCTCAATTACGATTTTGCCGAGCAATAAGCAGAGAAGGGAGACATAGCTAGAGACAACTTTCCTAACCCATCGCTGAAACTGAAGCTCATACAATTAAGGGATAAGTGCATAAAATAAATATGAAATACCTTACCTTTGCAAACTGTTCACATATATATGGTCATGTAAATACTTTCCTGATGCCCTATCCAGGTCTTTGGAAAAGGGCAATGCAAAAGGCAGACTGAGCAGACTAAACTTCATTACAACAACATGGACGGGACTAGAAGAGATGATGTTGAGTGAAGTAAGTCAAGCAGAGAGAGTCAATTATCGTATGGTTTCACTTATTTGTGGAGCGTAACAAATAACATGGAGGACATGGGGAGATGGAGAGGAGAAGGGAGTTGAAGGAAATTGGAAGGGGAGGTGAACCATGAGAGACTGTGGACTCTGAAAAACAATCTGAGGGTTTTGAAGGGGCGGGGGTGGGAGGTTGGGGGAACCAGGTGGTGGGTATTAGAGAGGGCACAGATTGCATGGAGCACTGGGTGTGGTACAAAAACAATGAATACTGTTACGGTGAAAAGAAATATAAATAAATAAATAAATAAAACTAAAAACCACATTTGTTCCTAGCCCTCATTAGGTCTTCCCTCTACACTAGACTCTAAATGTATTATTCCCTGAAGTTTTCTTTTCTTTTTTCTTTCTTTTTTTTTTAAAGATTTTTATTTGTTCATTTGTCAGAGAGAGAGAGAGAGCGAACACAGAGTGGCAGGCAGAGGCAGAGAGAGAAGCAGGCTCCCTGCTGGCCAAGGAGCCCGATGTGGGACTCCATTCCGGGTCCCTGGGATCATGACCTGAGTTGAAGGCAGCAGCTTAACCGACTAAGCCACCCAGCTGTCCCTCCCTGAAGTTTTCGTACAGTTTTGTTCCAAATGCTGAGTATGGCCCCACATGTCTCCATGCAGCATGTTCGCATTCAGCTTTGAATTGATGAGAAAAATGAGACCATGGGGTGCTTTTATAACAACTGAAAACAATGGGTGCCTTTGCTCCCTTGCTCCCCTGCCAGTAAGGATCACTTCCTTGCTGAGGCAATGTTACTAATGATGAGGGGCTGTTTTATCCCATGTGTTTTGGAGTAGAAAAGTAATGTGAGAGGTGCTAGAATGAAGATTACCTCCACTTAGGATGGTAAATAAATAAACTTGTTATTAATGGCAAACAATAATGCTTTATTGGAACTGACAAGTATTATCTCAAAGAATTTATAGATCCTCAAATAAAATAAGAAAACAATTTACTAAAGAGAATGCAAAATTAAGAAGAATCAATAATAGTGATCTGTTTTCTGATTAATTATGTTTATATCAAATATCAAATGTAGATTTAAAAAAAAGAAATTAAAGGATATAAAATTCAAGAGGAAATTTTGCCCTGACTTTAATATTTTTAATAACATATAGAATATAACACTATTTTTGTATGTGACCAAGTATTTACCTACATATATAAGTATACCTATATGGAGAGTTCTATCACTAAATCGTCCCACTTTTACCCTGAAAATCAGAAATCGGTATATTACTTCCATTCTAATTATGAAAAAGATTTGGGAGGATGTCTTATCATGGCCCAGAATTCAATGTCATCTAAGGCACAGGACTGCAATCGTTTCATATCTTCTCTGGGTCTTCATTTGATCCTTTGTGGACTGCTGAGTCTTGGTGTAGGTAGGCATCTGGGTACAATTTAAATCTAGATGATAATTAGAAGGAAGACTGACATCACTCACTTGAATAATGCAAAGCCCCATTGACATTGTGGGTATAGAACTAGGTCATTTTTTTTTTTTAAATGTGTGATGCAGATTATGTGTGATGCATTATTTTAACTACTTGGGATACTTATTTAAAAAAAATAAAATATTAAATCATGATACAGAAACAAGAGTATCTGAAACCAGGATTTGAAAATCTACTTTTAAAGAATCTGCAAGTAGCATTATATACATTAATAATACTTATCTAAACACTCTTTTTATAATTCAATATTTGTCTTTGGGAGTTGTGCATTTAAATGCATACACGTAGGTTTGATTCAATATTATCTTACTAAAATGTCATAAAATTACTCATTTCTATTTTTACCATAACATTTATTAAAGTTCCCAAAAGGGACTATGTACTAAGATATCAAACAAGACCCTAATTTTTCCTTTGTTCTTGAATTGTCAGATTTGGAGACAAATGCCACCTCTGTGTTCTAGAGTTTTTAAGGTCAGGATGGAGGCATGAATCTTAGAGCAGGCCAGTCTCCAAGGGAAGGCACAGAACAGAAAGCTGTACACTGCTAAGGTTTAAGTATGGTAATATTCTCTTGGATATTACCAGAAACTTGCTAAAAAGGGAACAAATTTGAGAAAAGAGGTTTGTTCAAACAGACTCATATTCAAAGTTTTCTCTTTTCCCCCTTTTTTTCCCTTTCTATCTCTACAAGGACATAATATACTGATATAAATATATAGATATATAATTTTTTGTTTTGTTTCTCATTCTACTTTTCTTTCATTATCGATTAAATTTACCGATGTTTGATAACCCCAGGTTTCCTTTTAGACTTAAAGGATGGGATCGTAGAAAAGATGGACTCTCCCACATTATCTCCTGTGTTAGGACAACTCCATCTTTTCCTGTGTTTCTTCCTTAGCCTTACACAGTTACCACCCTCGCAGCAGTTCCGACATCAAATGTAGGGGGGACGTCCCCTGCTAAACAGTTCTCTCCAACAGGAGCTGGGTTTCCTGCAAGTGAACTCAATTCTGACCTTCCCTTCCTGGAGAGAGCATCAAATCCCACCGCGTAACAGTTCAGTACCATAAGAGTGCTCCCTCCCCAATTTGGATGCCAATCACGAGTCCACTTTGTCATCTGTGCTTCGGACTGATTGGCTTTAAGTCTAAGGTTCCCATGATCCTTTCCTTGGATTTGATTAACTTTCTAAAGCACCTCATAGAACTCAGAAAAACAACTATTTGTATTTACTAGTTTATTAAAGGATATGATAAAAGATACAGAGGAACAAATATATGAAGTGATACATAGGGTAATGTCTGGGAGGATTCTAGTGCAGAATTTTCTACCCCACGAGGTTGGGGCATGTCACTCTCCTGATACATGGATGTGTTCCCCAACCAAAAAATTCTCAAAACCTCATACAACTGGTATTTTTAAGGAGGTTTTAATCACATGGATATGATTAATCATTAAGTCCATTTCCAGTGCTTCTTTCTCCAGAAAAGGTGGCTCTGGGGAGTACTGAATATTCCAAGCTTCTAACCATGACTTAGTCTTTTTGGTCTCAAGCTCTCACCCAGGAACTCACCAAGAGTTGTTTCTTCAGAACAAAGGCACTACTAGTGTTTTATCTCTTAGGAATATACAGGTGTTTTAGGAGCCTTGTGTCAATAATGGGGTCAAATGCCAAATATTAGAATAGAAGATGATCCTAGTGCTCTTATCATTTAGAAAATTACAAGAGTTTTAGAAACTCTGTGCCAGGAATAGGAGACAGATATATACATGTATCTTCTATTATCTCACACCTCTTCTAATATGTACATGCATTTGTCAAAAAACTTTCCAGGTGATCTTTAATACAAGGTATAAGAAATGAATAACAACCAAATTAGTAGTGTCCCATAGCAAAACTAAAAATATTAGATAGGTGGGTTTCAGGGTAGGAGGCAGTGTGGACCACATACTAATTACTGTTGGAAGGGTGATTAGTGGGATATCTAAGACCAGGCCCCCTTTTATAATGTTATTAGAGGAACTCAATCCCTGAATGGGGGCAAGATCAATATTTTATAGACTGTCTGTCCATTCTTCCATCTGTCTATGAAAATATTTTGTTTTAGTTGAGATGAACAATGCAAATTAGACATCTATTTTCAGGATTTGCAAAACATATTACTTATGCAGTCTCTGTTAGCTACCTGAAGTAGAACTAGCTCAATATGGGACAAGTAGGTATCATAGGAGCTGAGATAAAGGCTTCTGCTACCATAAGTCATCAGCAAGATTTATGGAGTGAAGAAATGGACATGATATTTGTTTGTTCACTGAACATGAAGCTTCTCTGTGCAATATTGGCTTTGATGTATCCCAACCTCACATAATAAATAATTTTGAGTCATTTTGGATGTTCAGATTGCTTTTTTGTTTTGTTTTGTTTTCTCTCTCTCTCTCTCTTTTTTTTTTTTAGTCCTGGTAGAGAGATCACAAAATCAGTCCAGGAACTAGAACTGGAAATTATATAAATTCTTGCATTTGTAGTATTTTATAATAAATACTAAAAATCACAAACATTGCTCATAACTTTTCCAGAATACTTAGGAATTAAAAGAGACTTACTTTAAAGTGTTTTCTTACATTGTTAAGTTTTACTTTGCTTTTGTAAAAGAATTTGTGCAAATTTATAAGAACCCATAGAAAAATGTATTTTTATAAGAACACCATAGAAAAAAGGATCCTTTAATCAAGACTATTTATGTGCCTGCACACACAATAAGTCACATTTTGAATGTAGTTTATGATCTGTTATATTCTAACTATATATCCTTTTTGTGTCTTTCAGGTAGAAAGGAAGGAGGAGATGTTTTATTTATTTATTTATTTTTTTAAATTTGAGAGTAGTTGACACACAATGTTACATTAGTTTCAGACGTAGTTATTCAACTTTTCTATACATTATGCTATGTTCACCACAAGTGTATCTACCAGCTGTTGCAATGCAACACTATTACAATATATTGGCTGTCTTCCCTATATGCTGTGCACTTTATTCTCATGATTTACTCATTCCATAAGTAGAAACCTGTATCTCCCACTCCCCTTCATCCATTTTGCCTTCCCCCATTTCCCTTGCCTCTGGCAATCATTTTTTACTCTGTATTTATAGATCTGATTCTGTAAAGAGGAGAATCTTGAACCCAGTATTCTAAACATGTGTACATCCTTTGAAGTTGACAATCCTGCTAGGTTTCCTAACATACTAAGATTTCATTATGTTTTAAAAATATTTTTATTCTCATATTCTTATGTACAACACTGTCTTTGCTGAATTGGGCTGGGTCACATATGAGTACAAAAAAACCTTTTGTTTAGATGATGCAAAATTAAGTATACTCGAGAAAAGCAGGTGAAGTGGCTTTCTGCCCCATTCTCTACATTAGAGATCTGCTTTTGCTTTTCTGTATCTTCCTGCTAGAATAATAAACTCATTGAGGAACAGATCTAAAGAACAAAGTGAAGGAAAACATTTATCAGAGATTACCCAAACTACTCTCTGAGACTTTCCTGGGTACAAGTCTTTGTAAATAACAGCAATCTCAAACTCATTTTGTAGCACCAATTGCAATCAGGACATGGATACACAATCATAGACACACACAAACACACACAAGGAGATGACACCAAAGAGGGGATTTTGAAGAAGACAAAGGAAGCAAAAAAATGAAAAATAAAGCAAAAAGAACTCCAAATTAGCCATAGATTATAGGTTCGAACTTTTAAAAGTATGTTTAAGTCTTTCTCCTCCTAGAACCATGTAAAACAACCATGAGCTTGATCTTGACCCTGTTCAAGATCAATAAAACTCCTTGCCTGAGAGTAGAAAGAAAGGAATTAGAGGTTTGAAATATGCTACAAAGACTGAACAAATTCAGTCAATATGCATCCATCTATTCACACATCCACTTAAAACCATTTGTGTAGTGTCTGACATCTGTCACACTTTAAAATGCGTACATTTATGGATCAACTATATAGAGTATATAAGTTGAAGTATAGACCAGAAAGGGAAGTTATGTTCAAGTAGTATGGATTGGGCTCATAAATAGATGAATCTCATTAGCAGAATTTTTGAAAGCATTTGAAAGAAGTTTTGAAAGTATTAGTGACTTAAAAGCCCATGGTGACATTAGAGCTGAGTAAAGCTACTGCTTTACTGCTATACATAATACAGTATTATGTATTAGTACATAAATGTTAGCAGTTGTTTGTATGATGATAAATGCAATTGAAATAGCCAGGAAACTTGGAGTGTTTTGAAAGAGACTGATAAGGAAAACCTATTTTTTTTTAATCAAGATTTCTTATCAAATTGAGAAACAACAGCAGAGTCAGAAGGTGATGCACAATATATAAACATGATTGCTAATAAGTCATATGGGACACCTCAGCTGGTGTTATACCTGGTTGGGGCTTATTTCTCTCTAACTAACTTCCCTAAAGTCCAGGTCTTGTGGCAGCACACCTGAGGAAAATGTTGAATTTAAAGAGAAGAATACACTTGCCCAGGCTGCGCCTTCCCACTGGGAAACATACTGGGAAATCTGTTCCCGTGATAACTGGAAATTAGAAAATGCTATTCCCATCCAAACAAAAGAGTAAAAACAAAAAGGAATTCACAGGCAAATATAGTTATCATAAAAACAAAATTTTAGCAATCAGTACACTTTAATTTATTCATTCTTCCTGAAACCCTGAAAATTTAAATACATGATAATAAATGAATAACAATTGGCAGTACAAGAGAAAAGGGGTAGGTTCTTTCATTTGAATAAGTAGGGATGATTCTGCCAAAATACAGTGAATAAAAATAACAATAAAAATGATTTTACTGATAGAGTGGCTTTATAATAATTTCATTAAATTCATATGTATATACAAGAATACAGCTATAATCTGTTTATATAATTAACATATATTTAGATATATAATAAACCAATGTATATATAATATATATGTAAATATATAGTGTGTATTTAATTATATATGAATATATATTATATATTAGTATATCTGTGAATGCTTACTTTTACACAATAAAATTAAAACTTATCAGAGATATAAAATCAAACTCACCTTTAGCAGAATAAACTGGATTTAGTGAAGAGTAAACTATTAGTCAACATTTTATTGAAGAAAATTACTTCTGACTATGATATAGCTGCAGATAAGGGTCATGTAGTTATTTATGTTATATTTGAAAGGTGGCTTTTCAATGTAATGGACATAAGACTTTCCTTACATAAAGAAAATAGAGTAAAACTTAAAGGCGGAAGAGCCGTCTGTGGAAAGTTCAACACTGGTCATTTGTTTATTAGGTTCCAATAAGCACAAAACAGTTCATATAAAATAATAATAATAAAAATGACACAATGTCGCTGAGCTTGTTGTAGCTATTTACTTCCCCTGTGTATATAAAAGGATTGAAGCACGTGAAAAATCACCCATTTCAGCCAAATGAAAATGTTTGGTGTGGAGAAAATGTTTCCGTCACTTAAAGCACTCTAAATTCACCAGCTAGACTTATTTCAACAATCATCTTATTCTGTTTTCTGAACACATGAGTATGCTGCCTAATGGAAAATAAGTATTTCATCTTGAAGACTGAAATCGAGGTTTTTAGTTTAATCATTCACCACAGAAACATAGTAAATTCTTACAAAGGCATAATGGTGTCTGATGGCGAAGCACAAAAAGAACTGTGCCCCTGTCAGGAATCCATTGCTGTCCTGCCCGCAGGAACTTGAAATAGCCCATGATTACAAAATGTGTTATGAACAGAGAAGTTTCTTGGAGTTTAGGATTTTATTAGGGGCAGTCGCTAATTTTTTTTTTTTTTAATATTCATGGCATTTTATTAACGGGATGTTTGGACAGAGTAGACTCCTTTCCATAATTGTTCATACACCCTTTGTACCGCTTCGTTAATGTAACAATGACCACTCTGCTGACCTCCTCCCTGATTAACATTGTCAAGTACTGAATAGCTCACCCAGACATTACTGCTTGGCTACAAAAGGGCCACTCTAGGACTGGGACTATCTCCTCCAGCTCACTCTAGGACTGGGACTATCTCCTCCAGCTGTCTCACTTCATTTCCATCCTAGTTCTCAAGACCCAAAAGGTGGTTAAGAAACATTCTCAAAATAAATAATGTTAATATCAACTTCCTGATCTCTCTTCATTATTAGTTCATCCCTGAGATACCATTTTCATGAGAATAGTTCATCACGGCTCCTTTTTTTTTTTTAACGAAACTTCTATCCTGGTGATCCCTCTTCTCATTTTATTTTATTTATTTTATTTAAGTTTAATTCATCAACATTTAGTACATCATTCATTTTTGATGTAGTTCAATGATTCACTAATTATGTGTAACCCGTAGTGCTCATCAGATCACGTGTCCTCCATAATGCTCATCACACAGTTCCCCATCCCTCTCCTGTCCACGATTCTCAGCTTGTTTCTTGGAGTTGAGTCTCTCATAGTATGTCTCCCTCTCTGATTACTTCCCATTCACTTTTCTCTGCCTTTCCCTTTGGTCCTCTGCACTATTCCATATGAGTGAAATCATACAACAATTGTCTTTCGCTGACTGACTTATTTCACTTAGCTTTATACCCTCCAGTTCCATCCATGTCACTGCAAATGGTAGGTATTCATGATAGCTGCGTGATCGTCCATTTTGTGTATATTTTACACACACACACACACACACACACACACATATATATATATATTTTTTTTTTCAACCATCAGTGGCATTTTATTTGGGAGGTTTTTATGTATCCCATAGACATTCACTTCCTTTCTCTTACCACCCTCCCCACTCGTAAAAAAAAAAAAAAAAAATCAGAAAGACTTAAAAAACTTAACATAAAAAATCTCTTATCTAGTTTCTCTAGTCTTAGGTTAAAAAAACTTCAGTGGGGCCTCCCCTTTATGACAATACTGCTTTTTAAGGAGAATTCATAGTTTGTCCTTAAGCTTGCTACGGATTTCTACTCCTTCCTGGGGAAAAAATGGTCAATGTTTCTGCTGCCTTTTAATAAATTCCTTTCTTGATTATTACACATTATCATTCCCCACTTGACACCTTCTTAGAAACTTGATTGTTGGATGCATTTTTCATTTGGCAAAAATTCAATGTGGCTTTGCATGGGATGTCTCAGTGTCAGAAACAGCAGTATTGACATTCTGGTTTTGAGAGGGAAAATATATATAGAGATGCATACATTCCCGGAAGAACAAATGTAGGATACTGAAATAGGGTGTGCACAGAGTTAAGAAGGCTGATAGACATATATATATATATATATATATATATATATATATATGTCTGGTTTTCTTTATCCATTTTCTTTATCTATTTTCTTTAACCATTCATCTGTTGAAGGACATCTTAGCTCCTTCAACAGTTAGGCTACTGTGGACATCGCTGTTATGAACATTGAGTAAAGGTGCCCCTTCTCTTCACTACATCTATATCTTTGGGGTAAATACCCAGTAGTGCAATTGCTGGGTTATAGGGTAGTTCTATTTTTAACTTCTTGAGGAACCTCCACACTGTTTTCCAAAGTGGCAGTACCAGCTTGCATTCCCACCAACAGTGTAGGAGGGCTCCCCTTTCTCTACATCCTTGCCAACATTTGTTGTTTCCTGACTTGTTAATTTTTGCCATTCTAACTAGTGTAAGGTGGTATCTCATTGTGACTTTAATTTGAATTTCCCTGATGGCTAGTGAGGTTGAACATGTTTTCATGTCTGTTAGCCATTTGTATGTCTTCTTTGGAGAAGTGTTTGTTTATGTCCTCTGCCTATTTTTTGACTACATTATTTGTTTTTTTGGGTGTTGAGTTTGAGAAATTCTTTAAGATCTTGAATATGTACAACTTCTTTATCCATTCATCAGTCAATGGACACACTTGGACTGTTTCTGTAGTTTGGCTAGCATAGATAATGCTGCTATAACCATCGAGGAGCCTGTATCCCTTTGAATTAGTGTTTTTGTATTACTTGGGTAAATACCTAATAGTGCAATTTCTGGATCATAGCGTAGTTCTATCTTTAACTATTTGAAGAACCTCCATACTCTCTTCTAGAGTGACTGTACCAGCTTGCATTCCCACCAACCGTGTGAGAGGGTTCCCCTTTCACCATATCCTCGCCAACATTTACTGTTCCCTGTCTTGTTAATTTTAGCCATTTTTTAAATGCTTTTATTTATTTGAGAAAGAGGAGAGAGAAAGAGAGAGTATGAGCAGGGAGGAGGGGCATAGGGAAAAGCAGGTTCCCCACTGGGCAGGGGCCCTGCTGTGGGGCTCGATTCCAGGATCCTGGGATCATGGCCTGAGCTGAAGGCAGATGCTTAACTGAGACACCCGTGCACCACTATTTTAGCCATTTTTAAATCATGCATTAATAATTTGCTTTTTGGTTTACTCTTTCAAGTTTCAGTTTAGATTTTTGTCTATTCAGACATATTTCCAAAACTGGGCTCCATTTTCATTCTGCAAAAGCTTATCAAGAGATAATTCACATATCAAAAATTTACCCTTTTAAAATTTACTAATTAGTGGTTTCTAATATACTCATGGTGTTGTATGAACTTTATCACTGTTTAATTTCAGCATATTTCCATCACCCCACAGAGAAGTTCTGTGTCCATAAGCAGTCACTACACATCCTTACCTCTCCCTAGTCCCTGGCAAACATGAACATATTTCTGTTTCTAAAATTTTGCCTATTTTGTCCTTTCATATAAATAAATTCACACGATATATTATTTTTGTGCTTGGCTTCTTTCATTTAGCATAATTTTTTCAGGTTTACCCAGGTTTTAGGATGTATAAAAATTTTATTACTTTTTATTGTGAGTTGTATTTTATTGCATGGATATACCACACCTTCCTATCCTGTTCAACAGATGATGCATTTGGGTTGTTAATGCTTTGGGCTGATATTAATAATGCTACTATCAACATCTGTATGCACTTTTTGTGTGAATAAATATTTTCAATTCTCTTGTATATATAACTAGGAATAGCATTGCTGGATCATGTAGAAACATATTTAATTTTTTGAGGATAACTAAATTGTTTGCCAAAATGGCTCTTTTATTTTCCATTCCCACAAGTGTGAAAGTTTCACCAATATGTGAGTCCAAATTTCTTACATTCTTGACAAAACTTATTCTGTCCTTTTTATGTTAGCCATGCTAGCAGTTGTGAAGTGATATTTCATAGTGGATTAATTTGCACTTCCCTAACAGATAATGATGTTGAGCATCTTTTCATATATTATTGTTCATTTCATCATTTTGAGCTTTTTTTGCACGTGGGATGAAGTAAGGGTTCTTCTGCATTCTTTTGTATGTGGACATCCAGTGGCCCATGTACCGTTTGTTGAAATGACTATTCTTTCACCTTCTGAATTATTGTGATACTCTCATCAAAAATCAATTAACCATAAATATAATGATTTCTTTTTGGACTCTCAATTATATTCAATTAATATATAATCCTATTTTTAATCAAAGTACCACAATGTCAGAGAAGATGGCAGCAAGAAAAGGCTAACAAGTCTTAGCCACCTCCCCCCACAAAAACAATAATTTAACAACTACTCATGAATGAAAATAGCTCTTGGAGAGCTTATTTGGTGTATGAGTAGGAAGCCACAGTAACCTAGTAGAACACAAAAATGCAGATGATTGCATAACAAAGTTTAAGAAGACACATCATCCCCCAGTCTGAGTCATTTTATATTCCAGGCTGAGACAGCTTGGCACAAAGACAAATCCTCTTGGCCATGGCTTCCACCATGGGGAAGGAAAGAAGATTATTTTGGGGGGGGTCATTAATTATTACTGATTAGATCTCATTATCTTTTTTATTGGTCTATTCAGATTTTCTGTTTCTTCTTGATTCAGTTTTGGTAGGTTGTACAGTTCTAGGAATTTATCCATTTCTTCTAGGTTATCCAATTTGTTGACATGTTATTGCCAAGGACAATGGGAAAAAGAAATGAAGAGATGTTAGTCAAGGAAGACAAAGTTTCAGTTACAGAAGATCTGGTTCTGGTAGTTTAAATATGGCAATGTGATTATTAACAATACTGTATTGCATACTTGAAATTTGCTAAGGATTGATCTTGTGTTCTCACCATTAAAGACACAGGGAGAAATAGAGACTGACAGAGAGACTGACAGAGAAAGAAAGAGAGGAAGAAAGGAAGAGAAAAGAAAGAAAACAAAGAGAGAAAAAAATGCAAATTATTTGATGTGAAGGGTATATGCATATCAAAATATCAATTTGTACACCTTAACTATAATTAATTATTACTAGTGAAACACCTAAATGAAATTTAAAAAAAAAATTACCACGTTGTCTTGATTAGTGTAGTTTGCAGTAACTTTCAAATTTGTAAAATTTGTGAGTCCTTTCTTCTACTTTGTTCCTCTTGAAAAGTTTTGGTTATTCTGGATCCATTGCATTTCCATGGCATTTGAGGACCAGGTTTTCAATTTCTGCAGAAATGTGCAGCTGGAATTTCGATTTTGATGCAAAAGCTATTGAACCTGTACATTGACTTGAGACATATTCCTCTTAAGAGTATTAATTCTTCTGATCTTAAACATAGGATGGCCTTACATTTATTTTAATGTTATTTAATTTTTTCAACCTTTTAGTATTTTTCTGTGTTCAAGTCTTACACTTCTCTTGTTTACATTTTTTTCCTAAATATTTTGTTCTGTTGATGCTATTTTAAGTGGACTTCTTCATAGTTTAGTTTTAAAGATGTTCATGGATGGAGTACAGAAATACAATTAAATTGTATATATTTATAATCTATCCTAAAAACTTGCTGAGATCATTTATTAGCTCAAATAGTTGTTTTTTAAAAATGTATTCTTCAAGGTTTTCTATATAAAAGACATTAACACTTATGAAGAGTTTTGAATTTTTCTTTCCAAACTAGATGTCATTTATTTCATTTGTTTGACTAATTTGACCAGCTAACATGTCCAGTATAATAATTAATACAAGTAAGAAGAGCATATATCTCTATTTTGTTCTGATCTTATGAAAGAATAATCGAGTCTTTCATTAAATATGAAATAAATAGCATTTGTGTAGATGTTCCTTATCATGTTGAAAAAGTTCTCTTCTACTCTTAGTTTCTTGAACATTTTTATCATAAAAGAGAGTTGGATTTTGTCAAGTGTTTTGTCAGTGTATTGAGATGATCATGTGCTTTATTTCATTTACTCAATGAATATCATATTATTATTTGACAGCTTTTCACAAGATGAAACAACCCTGGATTTCTGTGATAATTTCCACTTTGTTCTAGTGTAGAAATTAGTTTTAAATGTTGCTTGGTTTGCAAGCATTTTGTATAAGATTTTTGAATCTATATTCCTAAGAGATGGTTCTTAGTTTTCTTATAATATATAGCCCTTATCTTTTTTTATAATAAGTATGTCATTTTTTTAAAGACTTTATTTATTTATTTGACACAGAGAGAGAGAGATTACAAGTAGGCAGAGAGGCAGGCAGAGAGAGAGAGAGAGGGAAGCAGGCTCCCCACTGACCAGAGAGCCCAACATCTGAGACCTCAGAACCCTGAGATCATGACCTGAGCCAAAGGCAGAGGCTTAACCCACTGAGCCACTCAGGTGCCCCATCCTTATCTTTTTTATATCAGGGTAATGCATGCCTTAGAATTATTTAAAAATGTGTTTTTTCCCTGTTGTTATTAGGACTAGTTTGTGAATGATTGATATTAATTTTTCTTTATATGTTTGGTAGAATTTGACATGTTTGGTAGAATGATAAGTCAAGTCCTATGTACTGAAGCTTTTCTTAGTAGAATTTTTTTTTTAAGATTTTATTTATTTATATGACAGAGAGAGAGATCACAAGCAGGCAGAGAGGCAGGCAGAGAGAGGGGTAAACAGATTTCCCGCCGAGCAGAGAGCCTGATGTGGACCTTGATCCCAGGACCCTGAGATCATGACCTGAGCTGAAGGTAGTGGCTTAAACCATTGAGCTACCCAGGTGTCCCTCTTAGAAGAAGTATTTTTAATTGCAATTCAATCTCTTTATTATAATACTTAAATCTATCAATATCTTTGTTTTTTTCTTTACATTCAGTTCCAAAAGTTTATGTCTGTCTAAGAACTTGTTTCATCTAGATGATCTACCATTATCTATAGTACTTCCTTGTAATATTTTTTCTTTCTTAATGTCATTAATAATGTGCTTTGTGTCATTACTGATTCTAGTAATTTGAGCTTTTTCTTTCTCTGTGTGTCTCATCAGTCTAGATAAGTGTTATAAATTTAGTTGATCCTTCCAAAAAATCAGCATTTTATTTAACTGAATTTTCTCAGTTATGATTCTATCCCCATTTCATGACTTTTCTTGCTATACTTTATTATTATATTCCCTCTGCTTTCTTAAGTATAATTTTTCTTCTTTTCCTGATGTATTAACATAAAGAATTATGCCTATTATGTACATTCTTCTTTTTTAATATAGGTGTTTAATGCTATAAATCTCCTGACTGGAGGAGGAGTCCAAGATGGTAGAGGAGTAGGAGACCTTAGTTTTGTCTGGTCCCAAGAATTCAGCTAGACAACTATCAAATCATTCTGAACACCTGCATACTCAACCAGAGATCAAAGTAAAGAATAGCTGCAACTCTACAAATAGATAAGAGACCATCTACTCCAAGGTAGGAGGTATAAAGTAGTAAATCCAAGGTGATATATGGGAAGATAAACCTGATGGGGGAGTGGGGGGAGTCTCTGTAAGCTGGCTACTGGAAAGTGAGAGAGAAGCAGAGCAAAAAATCAAAACATTTAGAAGTCTGCTCTAATGTGAGGGACTTCCTGGCCTGGAAGGTGCTCAGGTGACAATCCTAGGTGGGACAGTGTTGTCTTAGAATCCCTGGGGCCACAGGAAGACTAGGGTGTTTGAGTGTGGTGAAGTCCTCAGGCATCAGAGCAGGGAAGCTGGCTGTAATCAGGAAGCCCAGGAGTGGGCTCTCAGCTTGGGGTTGCCATAAACCAGGAACCACAGCATGGTGTGACTACTGTCTGAGCAGGGGACCTAACAAGTGACAGAACCTGTGAGACCGCCCTTTCTCCTCTGGAAGGAACAGCATGGGTATGAGCCACAGTAGTCTGAAGGGTTTGGAGACTCAAAATGGAGTTGCATGCATGAGATACAAATGCTCAGTCATAGGCTGGGTGAACATGGAATGCAGACAGAAACCAGGAAGACAAGCATGACTGACTCTTTTTTCCTGAGAGTGCATTGAAAAGTTGGGCCCCAAGTTTTGGGCTCTCAGACTCGAGATTAGGAGGCCACCATTTTCATTCTTATCCTCTAAAGTGGCATGGAAAGCCTTCATGGAACAAAAGCCACATAGAGCAATCTAGAGCAGATTACTTAGCCTGACCACCCTGGCAAGGTTGGTGCAATTCCTCCAGGGGCAAAGACACTTGAGAATCAATGCAACAGCCCCCCCGTCCCATTACACCCCCCAGAAGCTCAGCAAGAACATCCAACCAAGACTAAGTTTACTGATTATTGAGAACTGCAAAATTCCAGTACTAGGGGAACATAGCATATAGATTTCATGATTTTTTTTTTGCACAATTCTTTACTCTTTCAATGTTATTTTTTATATCTTTACTTTTTCAACTAATTTCTTATTTTATCAACTCTTTCTTTAAAATCTTTTTTGAATCTTCATTTTTACTGTTACTTTGTATTCTTTCATTATATTTAATTTTATTTTTGTGCATATGTTTTTCTTTCTTTACAAATTTGGGATGCAGTTTCTTCTAACAGAGCAAAATACACCCAGAATCTAGTGTATGGCTCTGTTGTCTTTACTTGTCTGGTCATATTCTCTTTTTCTTTTTTTCTTTGTCGTCTTCTTCTGTTTTGTTTTGTTAAAGTCTTTTTAAATTTTCATCTTTATAATAACATTCTATCCTTTCACTGTCTTTAATTTTATTTTGTATATGTATGTTTTTCTTTCTTTACAATTTTGAAATGTAGTTTCCTCTAACAAATTGACCAAAATACACTCAGTAGATAATGTATTGCTCTGTTTTATTCACCTGTCTGTTTATATGCCTTCTTTTTTTTCTCTCTTTTTTAATTTTCATTTTTACAGTTATATTCTAACCCTTCATTGTATTTAATTTTATTTTTGTACATGTGTAAGTTTTTCTTTCTTTACAATTTTGAGATCTAATCTTCTAACAAACAGATGAAAATACACACAGGATCCAGTATATTGCTCTGTTCTGCTCACTAGGCTGATTATATTCTCTTTTTAAAATTATTATTATTATTATTATTTGGTTTTGGGTCTTTTCTGATTTGTTTGTGTATATATCCTTGGGGTCATTGCTGTCACTTTAGTTCTCTCATTCTATGTTGTCCTCTCATTCATCTATTCTTTTCTAGACAGAATGACAAGATGGAGAAACTCACCTCAAAAACAAAACAAAACAAAACAAAACAGAAAAAGTCAGTATGACTGCCAGGGACCTAATCACCTCTATGGACATAAGTAAGATGTCAGAAATGGAGTTCAGAATAATGATTATAAAGATAGTAACTGGGCTTAAAGAAAGTATAAAAGACACTAGAGAATCTGTTTCCAGAGAAATAAAAGAGCTAAAATCTAACCAAGTCAAAAATCCAAAAGGCTATAAATGCGATGCACTAAGAAATGGAGTCTCTAACTTCTAAGACAAATGAGGCAGAAAAAAGAATTAGTGATATTGAAGACCAAATGTCAGAATAAAGAAGCTGAGAAAAAGAAAAATAAACAACTACTGGATCACAAGGGGAGAATTTCAGAGATGAGTGATACCATAGAGTGAAATAATAGAATAATTGGGATCCCAGAAGAAGAAGAAAGATAAAGAAGGGCAGACTGAAGTAAAGTATAGCAGAAAACTTTCTTAATCTGGGGAAGGAAACAGGCATCAAAATCCAGAAGCCACAGAGAACCCCCCTCAAAATCAATAAAAATGGGTCAATACCCCAACATATAATAGTAAAACTTGCAAATCTCAGAGAGAATCCTGAAAGCAGCTCAGGACAAGAGGTCAATGACCTACAAA
Organism: Neogale vison; assembly: GCF_020171115.1. Classification (NCBI taxonomy): domain Eukaryota; kingdom Metazoa; phylum Chordata; class Mammalia; order Carnivora; family Mustelidae; genus Neogale; species Neogale vison. The sequence continues at coordinate 294,056,015 of NC_058091.1, forward strand.
CGTAGAAACATTAGATTTGCAATAGACCTATCCACAGAGACCTGACAGGCCAGAAAGCACAAGTGTAATATATTCAGAGTGCTAAGTGAGAAAAAATATGCAGCCAAGAATACATTACTCAGCTAGGATGTCATTCAAAATAGAAGGAGTGATAAAAAGCTTCTAGGGCAAACAGAAACTAAAAGAATTTGTGGTCACCAAACCATCACTACAAGGAATATTAAAAGAGATCTTCCAAGTGAACAGAGAGGCCCAAAAGTAACATAGACCAGAAAGAACAGAAACAAAATACAGAAACAGTGACCTTACAGGTAATACAATGGCACTAAATTAATATCTTTCAATAGTTTTCCTGAATGTAAATGGACTAAATGCTCTAATCAAAAGACACAGGGTATCAGATTGGACTAAAAAAGCAAGACCCATTGATATGCTGTCTCCAAGAAACTCAGTTTAGACCCAAAGTCACCTCCATATTTAGGGGAGGGGTGGAAGACAATTTATCATTCAAATGGACATCAAAAGAAAGCTAGGGTTGCAATCCTTATGACAAACAAATTAGATTGTAAACAAATGACTGTAATAAGAGATGAGAAAGACCCTATTCACAATTAAAGTGTCTACCAACAAGAAGAACTAATAATTGTAGATATGCCCCTAACATGGGAACAGCTATTTATATAAGCCAATTAATAACAAAATTTGAAAAAAAACACATTGATAATAGAAAATAATAGTAGGGGCCTTTTTTACTCCCCTCACTGCAATGGACAGATCATTTAAGCAGATCAACAAGGAAACAAGGGCTTTGAATGGGACACTGGACCAGGTGGTCTTCAGAGATATATTCAGGACATTCCATCCTAAAACAACAGAACACACATTATTCCCAAGTGCACATGAAACATTTTCCAAAATATATCACATACTGGGTCACAAATCAAGTCTCAACTGCTACCAAAAGATAGGGATTATTCCCTGCATATTTTCAGATCACAATGCTTTGAAACTAGAACTCAATCAGAAGAGGAAATTCGGAAAAAACTCAAATACATGGAAGCAAAAGAGCACCTTACTAAAGAATGACTGGGTCAACCACGAAATTAAAGAAGAATTAAAGAAGAATTAAAATATATATATATGGGAACAAATGAAAACAAAACACAACTATTCAAAATCTTTGGGATGTAGCAAAGGCAGTCCTGTGAGGAAAGTATAAAGCAATATAAGCCCTTCTTAAGAATTAACAAAGGTCTCAAATATACAACCTAACCTTACACCTAAAGGAGCTGGAGAAAGAAATCAGAAAAAGCCTAAACCAAGCAGAAGAAGAGATATAATTTTCATTCCATAAATTATATATGTTGCATTTTATTTTCCATCCATCTCAAAGTTCTTTTTTTTTTTTTTTAAATTTCCTTTGTAATTTCTTCTTCTGTGATTTGTTACTTAAAATGGTGCAGTTTGGTTTCTATATATTTATGGCTTCAGCCAATTTCTACATGTTATTATTAATTACGTGTAATTTCTAATTCAATCCTTTGTGGTCAGAGAACATAATTTATATGAATTCAATAAATTTTCACTCACTGTATGTTTTCTATTTTAAAATATGATCTATCATGGAGAATTTTATGTGAACTTTGAAGAAAATGTGTATTCTCTTGTTTTACATTGTAATGTTCTATTTGTAGTGTGGTTAAGGCCTTTCACTTCTTGTGTTACTGCTGAGATTTTTATTTATTATTGGTGGTTGGGTAATGAAGACTCTTACTATTATTATTAAATTATCTATTTCTTCCTTCAATTTTTCAGTCTTTGTTTCATAAATTTTAGGCCTGTATTTTTAAGTGTACATATATTTATAATTATTGTGTCCTCCTGATATATTAACCATTTCATCTTTAAAAAATATTTGACTTCAATAACAATTTTGTCATAATAACTATTTTTGTCTTATATAATTATGGCCTCTGCCACTTCTCTTTTAGGTAGTATTTAATGGTATATCTTTTCCCATACTTTTATTTTTAACATATTTGTAGCTTTGAATATAAACCTCTTACAGATACGATTATAAGCAGATTTTTTAAATGCTTTTTGCCAAATTTTACATTTTAATGTACTTTTTGGTGCATTTGCATTTAATGGAATTATTAATAAGATGGGATATATCTGACATTTTACTGTTTGTTTTCTGCAGCTTTCCTTTGCTTTTGTAATTTTTCTATTCCTCCATTACTCTATTATTTTATTAAATAGGTATGTTGAGTATATACTTTTGACTCTGTTTTTGCTTGTTTTGCTTAAATTTTCATTTCTTTTTCTGAATTATTACCTTAGGGATATATATAGCTTAGAACAATCTAGTTTATACTAATACCAGTGTAATTTCATTAATATACAGAAACTTTGCTCTAATACAGCTCTATTTCCTTCTCTTCCTCTCGGGATGATTATTATCACATAAATCACATCTTTATATTCATGACCCCATTAACACAGTTTTATAATTATTATTTTGTGCAATTTTCTTTTGAGTAGAAAGGATAATGAAAATGTTATCAAGAAAAATGCATTATACTCAGTTTAAAAAAGAATGAACTATCGATACATACTACATGAGTAAATCATAAAAACATTATGTTAAGTGAAAGAAACCAGAAACAAAATGCCATATATTGTAAGAAACCATTTATGTGAAACATTCAGAAGAGGCAAACACAGGACGACAAAAACAATTAGTAATTGTCAGGGGCTGAAGGGAGAAACAATAGGGAGTAAAGCTTAATGAACACGTGGCTTTCCTTTAGGGTAGTGAAAATGTTCTGGAGCTATATAGTGGTGAGGATTTCATGCCAGAAAAAAAATTGTGAAAATGTGAACTTGATGTTTGTGTATTTTACCAAAATAAAAAATGCATGTATATATCTTACATTTACCACCTTACATTTACTTTTATCACTGTTCTTTATTCCTTTGTATGGATTTATATTACTCTCCACTGCCTTTTTATTTCAGCCACATGAACTCTTTTTACTGTTTCTTATAAGGTTAGTTTATAGCATCAAAATTTTCTAGTTTTTCTTCTCTGATAACACCTTGATTTCTCCTTAGTTTTTGAAACATAATTTTGCTAGAGGTAAGATTCTTGCTTGACTTTTTTTCTTTTTTCTGAATATAACATCCACCTGCCTTCTGATCTGCGTGATGAGAAGCCAGCTACTAATCTTATTGAGAAACCTTTTCATATAAGTACACGTTTTGCTATTTTCAAGATTTTATTTTTTTCCTTGTATTTTTGACAATTTTTCCATGATGAGTTTATATGTGGCTTTTTTTGAGTTTACCCTACTTCAAGTTAGTTGAAATTCTTGGCTGTGAAGATCAATGGTTTCCATGAAATTTGGAAAGATTTAGTGTTTCTTTTTTTTCTTCAAATATTTTTTTTTGCCCCGTTCTCTTCCCGTCTTCTGGAGCTACCATTATGAATATTTTGGTATACTTGATAGTGTCCCACACATCTCTGAGGTCCTTTTAATCTTCATTTTTTTCAATTTTTTTTCCTTCTGTCCTGTTCCTCAGAATGGGTACTTTCAGTTGTTCTGTCTTCAAGTTGCTGATTATTTACTCTACATGTTCAAATATGCTGTTAGGAAACTTTAATGAATTTTTATTTTTGTTTTTGTGTGTTCAACTCTAGGATTTCTATTTGATTGATTTTTAAAAATAATTTCTAGACTTCCTCAGAAGTAGTTTCTATTGGCTGTATTTATTTTTCTATACATAAACTATGTTTTTCTGTTGTTTTGCATTTCTCTTATTATTACCATTAAAAAAAAACTAAAATTTTAAAATAATAAAATGTAACTACTCAAGCAAATCAGTTTGTTTGTTTTGCTCTCTTCAGACTTTGTTGGTCTGTCTCTGTATATCTAGTTAACATTTTAAGTGTGGCAACTTTTGAAATCACCCATCCCTACCTTATTCCTTAGGGTTCCCTGCTGTTGTTTTCATTGTTGCTACATGTTCATTAGTGACATTTCTGAACTAATCCTGTAAAATCTTTTATTTTTTTCCTCATGTAAAATCCATGCTCAGTTCACTTACTGGTCACTAGAGAGATTCCCTGGTATTCTTTAAACCAGTGAATCTTCTCATCTTTGCTAATGGAATGTGTGTTTGTGTCTGCTGCCTGTTTTTAATCCTCTGCCAGGCAGTTTGTAAGCCTACCTTAATTTTCACTTCCTTTGTGTACTCTGAAGTTCAATGAAAGTTCAGAGTGTAGGGCCTTCTCAGGTCTTTGCAGGGCATGTGCAAAGTCCTGGGTATGCACATAGCTCTGTACATGTATACAGTCTTCCAGAATCCTAGGGTATGTTGGAGGTCTTGAAGTGGCCTATCTCATCTCCCCCCACCCCCGCTTTTTTTTTCCTTAAAAGATTTCAGTCAAATCTTTGTTGGACTCAACTGTTATTATCATCTCGGTAAGTGTTGTTAATTTCTTCTTTTTATTTTGAAAAATGTCCCAAGGGTAGGTAGGGCTGTTTGCAAAATTTAAGTTCTCTGCCACATCAAATATAGAGAAGCCCAGGGAATCAAGCTTTTTAGGGAGTTGCCAGGCCAGTCAAATAATGGCAGTTTTCTGGGCTTTGGGATTTTTATTTTGGATATCCAAACCTGTTGTACTCCTCCAGGGGTTGTGTGCTAGTTTTTACAACTATTATAGTTATGATGCTGCTGGTTTTCAAAGGCTATCATAAATCTGGAGAACAAGATGGGCTTAGGGCAAGTTAAAGTGACACAAATCCTGCTGTTCTTAATGAGATTAAATAATTTTTCTTGAGTAAACATTTTTCAGATTGTTGCAAGCTTCTAATTTCCTGAATTCTGAAAGCATTGATTTTGACATATTTTCTTGTTCTCAGTGTTCTCATAGCTTTTATGGCAATGTGGATTTTTGGAAGTCCTTACTCTACCGTTTAAAAATTGGCCTCTAGGACCCATTTTTAAGGAATTTTCTTTCAGCTAACAAGATTTATATTATTTTCCATACTAAAATTTATTAGCTGTAGTGTTTTATAATGCTATTTATAGCAGAATGACAGAGCATATACATTTTTCAACTTTCTCATATATAATTTCCAGTCCCCTTATAAAGCCATGTGGCTGGTCTAGTCAATGAAATAAAAGAAGTCACATGTCAACCTCAGTTGTTATGACAGGTTATGGAAGAGATAATTTTGAGCAGATGTAGAACTACTAATTCCTTCTTCAATCATTTTTAAAGGTAAAAATCTGTACCATGGACTGTCTAAATCTGACTCTAGCGGTGTCTTTGTAAATAAATGCTTTATTCCTTACTGTTAACTAGTCATGAGTCATTTACTTTCATATTCCCTTGTTCAGAGTTTAAACACACTTATGTATAAATATACACCTATATATAAGGGAGTGATTCTTCGAGTTAGTTAGATAAGGGTGCTTCTCTTCATAATATCCACAACTTAGTTTCCTTAGTTGTAAAGCATAAGTTCGGAGAACCATCTTTCAATATGCAATCACTAGAGATTATTTTGAATCATGTTGTATTCCTCAGGGCAGCCCAACACTGAGTTATAAGTATTATAAAAGTTATAAGATGTTTGAAGTTGTGTAAGTGTTATATGATGATTTTATCCTACCCAACACAATACAACATATCCTAAAGTCTCTTTAAATGATACCTAGCTTACTTCAATTTAAACATCTTCCTTGATAATGGAAGTCTTCTTTGTAGTTGGCACTTCTAATTCTCAGAGAGCCTTTCTTTGTTTGTAAATATATTTGTTTCTCCTCCCTGCCCTGCTTTGTAATCACAGTGAATTTCCTACAGTAAAGGTGGAATAGATCAAACATTCTTTTCAGCATACCATGATCTCATTCCTAAATTTGCATTTAATTTCCCCAAAAATGTTAGTTAAGAGATTAAAATGTCTTGACATTATTATTTTGAATGTTTTTAAAAATTAAGTTATTATTCCTCTAGAGAATTTGAACAGCTTCAAAATCCTAACAAATTTTATGTATTTCTTTCAAAAATTTACAAATAGTTTCCAAAAAAAACTGTATACTTACAGGAAAAAATAGGGGTATGGAATGATAGCATGCTTAATGATATTATATGTCCTCTGTTGGAATATTGAATTCTGAATAATGAAATATCTCTGAATTTTTTAACTAAGGAAGCTTCTGTTATATTATTAGAAAATATTAAATGGAAGATGCCAATGGGTGAAAAACAAACAAGAACATTAAAATGACTCTTGTATAATTAAAGAAAGAAGACTAGAATCAGTGAGGGGAAAATGAGGTTAATCAATATATTAAATATTTGCTGATGTGCAAAAACATATTTCACTAGAAGTAGATGCATTCCAACAACTAAGTGAATAGGAATAGTAAACACCAAGTCATTCTAGTTATCACATTGAGAAATGTAGAAAAATGTTAAGATAAACAGTTATAAGGCATTATTAATTATATAGTTTCCCTGGAGTGTATTAGTTTTCTATTGTTTCATATCAAATTAGCATAAATATAACAGCTTAAAACAGTCTCAGATCACCACCTCACAGTGATTCACAGCATTTTTACCTATGAGTCTCATATTCTTCACCCAACAACAGTCAATATAATAAACAAAAATCCTTAACTATCAAACACAGAGAACAAAGGTGCTCATGCCCAACCTCAGGAAAGCACATTCTTTAGCACACACGTCCTAGAAAACTAATTTCAAATATTTGGTTGCAAACCACTCCAGTTGGAGATGTTCACTTATATTAATGGCAGTTGTATTCCCCTTCTCATCATACTGAGCTACAGCAGAGTCACAAGGTCAAATTTCTTATACCCAAGGTGTAGGGTTTTTTTGTTTGTTTGGTTGGTTGGTTGGTTTTTTGACTGCCATCATGTTTGGCAGTTGTGCTAGTTGAGTCCTTCAGTAAGGAGATACTGAAATTACATATATTATTAAATTGGGGACACATATAACACAGCAGTATATTTTATGGTAAAGACTCAAAAATAGGAATGGAGGAAGACAGAATTGGGCAGTGAATGCCTTTATACCTTGAGATCATATAAATCTGCTCTAGTAAAGGTACCATCTAGATCTTGTGATAGGCTTTGAGTCTTTTTTTTTTTTTTCAGGATATATTTAGTCAGTGATCAGAATAGCGAATAAAATGGAGGTGTATTAGACTATCCCTGAATTCCTCACAGTCCTCAACCTTGTAGTTTTCCACCACTCAAACAAGATTTTCGCATTATCTCTGATTTGCTATATTGATTGTTGGTTGAGATGGGGAAGTTTCAGAGGCTTCCATTTCATCTTTCCCACTATCATTGCTTTTACCCCACAACCTAGAACAAATGTGAGAATTTCTACAATTACCAAGCGTCATTATGAATTATACATTTGGAAACCCAGAAGATCTACTCTAAGGACAGTCTAGTCAATACTCTATTCATTACCTGGTCTCTGTATGATCTCCGAACAACATAGGGACAATAGGGAGAAGATCATGGTACTTCTGGTCTTCAGGAGTATCCATTCATATGTCCCTGGACCATAAATGAAAAGTTCTAGGTTTTCTAACAAGGGCACTGAACTTGGCATTGCAGACATGCATGGACTGAAGATTCAATAATTTTTGAAGCTCAAGTACTCTAACTAATGAATTTTGTGTTTGGTTTTTAGATTTTTTTTTCCCTCCCATTTGAAAAGGTAATGGCCCTTCATAAGCCACCACAGAGACCCTTTGCATTTCACTCTCAGTTGCCAGTTGGTGGTAAACTGCCTCTACTCTTTCATTATCTCTCTATAGCACATCAGTGAAATTTAATTAACAACCAACTAAGCCCATTGTTCTTATATGTTTTATTCTCCATCCTTAACTTTCAAATGACTAAATCATTGTCATACACTGACTATTTCTTTCCGCTGGTACATTACCAAATCAATCCAGATGAAAGTCTCAAAAATTGGACTTCTACCAGGGATTATTCATGCTCCTCACACCTTACAGTATCAAGTCTTCATTATCAGCCAGGTGGTGAGAGAGCCAGTCCTAAATCTTCAACTTTCCAGCTATATTCTTGGCCATCCCTCATTTTACCTGTATTAGTTTGGCTTTCTGTGAAGCAGAAAATGAGAGACAATTGAGTGTCAGATGACAGATGATGGCTATACTAGTGGTAAACATAGCATAATGCATAAACTTGTTGAATCACTATGTTGTACACCTAAAACCAATGTAACATTGTGTATCAACTATATTTCAATAAAAAAGTTTGGTACTCCAGACACCTGTACAAACTTCTCTCTGTTAATTCATAAACAAGTAAATGTAGCATACTATATACAAATATATTTATTACATGTGGTACTAAATTATAAGAAAAATGCTCATATACATTTTTAAAGAACATTCAGTAACTTAGAAAAATTGAATGCTAGAAAACAAGACATAAATCTTCATTTCCCCTTATTTTAGTTAAAGAGATAAACCTTTAATTAAGAGATAACAATAGGGGAACCAAAGTATGAGTAGTTCTCAAAAAATAAAAATATGTGGAATTTGAGAAACAAAACAGATGAACATGGGAGAATGGAAGGAAAAATAAAACAAGATGAAAATTTAGAGGGAGGCGAACCACAAGAAATCCTGAATTCTATGAAACAAAGTTAGGGTCGCTGGAGGGGTGGTGGGTGGGGGGAACGGATAACCGGGTGATGGGCATTAAATAGAGCACTTGATATAATGAGCATGGAGTGTTATATGCAACTGATGAATCACTAAATTTTACGTCTGAAACTAAGAAAAATAAGTAAACTAAGAAGCTAAGAAAAATCAATGAGTAAATAAAAATAAAAGAACTTCAGCACTTTATTATAAAAGATAAAAAGAAGAAGAGAAATAATGATGCAGATAAAGCTTTCAGACTGAAACCTTTAAGGAAGGTGGGAGGGAAGTGGGACTGGTTAAGGAAATTCACCAACTGTGCACAGATTTGACAAAATCTTCATAAAACCAATGAAGAATTCTAAAGTAAAAAGGACTCTTATAGAGTTTTACATTTAGCAAAAATGGCCAGGTTGGTACAGGAACTAAACTACCATTATTGGGGGGCTGTCCTGGAAAAACAAGGTTGATCTTGAAAATATCGCACCTGGAGATAATCCACTATTTTCATTCCTTTCAGCTGAATAAATTCTTTATTAAAGGGAGATGTGGGCAACACACCATTGTGTTTGTCACAACAATACACAATCTAAATGCAGATATTATAAACTTGGCCACTCAAATAGTTTTTCATTTTGTTTTGATTTGATTTTTAAGAACACTTTTCAAAATCCAATGATTAGATTATTTTCTAAATATTAATGAATATATACTGTGGAAAAGTCATAAGGTAAGAAAGGTTATACTGTAACAGAACTTCTCTTTATATGTTAATGGCCAAAATTTCTTTCTATGGAAGTTACTACATTATTATCTTCATGGGCCCTTCCAGAGCAATTCTATGTGCATAAAAGCATATGTATGTGTGCATGAAGAAACAAAAGCAGTTGGTTTGTGATCCATTCTTCACTCAATTACTGGAATTTGCTCCTGGTAAAAGAAGGCAGGGAGCCTGATCAATATCCCTGTAAGCATGTCTATCATTGACCTACCAGTGGAGGGGATGATGGTAATTGCTAGACATAAAGTCTATAGCTCGGAAATGCTTTTAGCACCTACTTTGTAATTGCTGATGGTAAGTAAACCTTCAATCTATAGCTTTATGAGGAACATATTCTCACTGAATGTAAAGTAAGCTACATAACCTTCTGTGGATATTAAGCAGAGATATCTTGTAACCTAGATGCTTCTCTATGTATGGGACAACTAATGTACCTCATTAGATATCTCTTCCACTCTAATCCAGACAGTCTATGTCCAATGATGAAAGGAGGACAATGGGGACCTAAGCCTGATTTACAATTATGTCTTGATATCTTATAATTTTAAAAATTTAAGCAAAATGGGTAAGATCCTTAATTCACAAAAGTTTCATCTAGCAATCCAATTCTTTATTAGTTCAATATGTATTTTGTGAATTTTCATATTGTTCAGAATCTTTAATAAATTATTTTGGAGAAATTTCCAAATATTGTGCCATAAGTGAATCTCACTCATTTTTATGTTCTAGATTGTTTGATATTATGATAATAGGAAATTTCATAGAATGAGAATGTTTTTGGAATATATAATTTCTTCCATTAATGTCTTACATATTCCAGTAGACCTCTGCCATATTATCCCTCTGCCATATTAATTATAAATTCTAGTAAGTTTTGACTTCTTAATGTGTAAGATTGCAAGCTTTGTTTAATATTGTCACAGCTATTTTCAATATTTCATATTCCAATATAAATCTTAGAAGCAGCTTGTCATTCTCCACAAAAATTTTGTTTGTATTTTGAGAGATATTCCACTGAATCTGTAATTTAATTGATTGAATTGACATCTTTATAACACTGAGTTCTATAGACAATTAACATCAAATGTCTCAATTGATTTTTTCAAGAATAAACTTAATGTTTTATTGACATTATTAACATCTTTCATTAGCTATGTTGCTGGTGTTTTGTTTTCTTCTAAATTACCTGTAAATTCACTCCTGCATTGTTGCTAGTGTTTAGAAATACAGGATTGGGACGCCTGGGTGGCGCAGTTGGTTGGACGACTGCCTTCGGCTCAGGGCGTGATCCTGGAGTCCCGGGATCGAGTCCCACATCAGGCTCCCAGCTCCATGGGGAGTCTGCTTCGCTCTCTGACCTTCTCCTCGCTCATGCTCTCTCTCACTGTCTCTCTCAAATAAATAAATAAAAAAAAAATCTTAAAAAAAAAAAAAAAGATTTTAGAAATACAGGATGTTTTGTTTTGTTTTTGTATATTAATTTGTATCTCTCAACCTTTATTGATTCACTTATTTAATCATTACTTCATATAGTTTAGTGAATTCTATATTTATACAAGTATGTTATCTGAAAAATTGAGCATTTTAATTTTCCTTCCCATCTGTGTATCTTTATTTTTTATTCCTTCTTTCACTGGAAAAGACCTCTAATATACTGTTGCAAACCAAATATTGAATAACACTTTAGAGTATTTATCTATAATCATGAATATTAATTGCCTTATCCTACTGTCAAAGTGGAAATGGTGCTTTTGCCAGTTTAAGGGCGAGAAAATGAGGCTCAGTGAATTACGTTCACTTTCCGAAAGTTGAAGTGTTCATATCTGTGCAGACCAGTACTAGAGACCCAGCTAACTCATTATAATTCTTGGGATTTTCCTTTTTCTACTTGTATCACATCATCTAATTTCAAATTCAATTGGAAGTACCTTTTTTTATAACATTGTTAGTATAAGTTTCCTTTTAACATTCTGACAGACAATCCCCTGCACTAAAAAGGTTAATGGAAAATCAATTTCTCCTACCAAAGGCTATAACTGGAGTGACCACATTTGAATCTTCACAGCTCAAAATTTGTATGTGTTCAGACTTACCTCAATAATACTTCATATGTGTACATGTAATGATTACTCTAGGGAAATTTTATGTAACATTTTTGACATGGTAAAATGTAACATTAACATTTATGCTTCACAAGGTTGGGAATTGCCAGTCCTAAATCTGGTGTGTATAGGCCATATCTATATCCTTTTCAACTGTCTATTTCGATGTTTTTATGTCTAATGTTAAAGACTAAATGTCAACAATTCCATCTAATTTTTTACTGTATAGAGAATATTTATAAATTGAATTTATAATTATAGAAATAATTATGAAAAGTATAATAAAATGCAATTTAAATAAAATTGACACACTTCCATATAATCTGTCTGAGCATATTTTTAACTACCTGCATGAGCCCAGTTAAGCCATTTTTGATGCTTTATATGGAAATGATTATACAGGCCATTTGATGTTATTAAATTGCATGAAAAAACCCTACATTTCTCTAGCTGATGAATCTTACCCTTGAGTTTCATTTTATTAAACTATAATTATTAGATCCTCTAATATTCATACAGGAAGAGCCTGTATCAAATTTTGAGCTCAAAACTAAGCAGCAAGAAGATGAAGTGTAATGGGACAGAGAACTAAAATAGCTGTAGGAGTTCCTTTTCAAAAGTATCAATCCATTTAACATCCAAAGCTACAGGCATAAAAATGAAGTTTAACTATAGATGCTTTATCATACATATTGAAGTTGACTTTCTAACAAGCATGATCTACAATTTTTAAACTTTCAAAATATTCTTTCCATTTTATACATCAAAATTTACCTCAAAATAGGATATATTCTTTCCTTTTTAACAATCGACGTAGTAGGTGTCTGATGCTGCTTTATATTATTCTGCCTGTAGAACTGAACTCCTTACACACTATTTAGGTACCTTCAATACGCTCAGAGTGATAAAGGATATTTTCATTTTTGGATACAGTTAAGTTATAGTTCATAGCCTGTTCAGGTTCCAAGGTAAATTGCACACAGATCCATACAGACCTGTCAATATTACATTGATATTAATATCCAGAGGGAATAGAGAAGTAGAAAGATGTGAGACTAAAAAACTTTTACCTGTTCTTCAGTTAATATATACTAATACATATTAAGTGAGTATTTATTTATCAAACTTTATTCTGGACACAGATGATATAGGGATGACAAAGGAATATAAGTGTTTTGGTAGTATGGAATTTGCATATTAAAAAAAAGACCGATACTAATCATCCATACATAAAAAATAAGATAGTTAGTTGTTCTTTTAAGTGCTAAGAATAAACATATCTGGTGTTGTGATGAAGAATGACTGATGAGGAGTTTTCCTTTAGCTGGTGTGATGGGGAAAGCAAAGTCTTAAATTCTGAGGAGGCAGCAGCGAAAATATCTTGAAGAAAAATGTTCCAAGTAGAAGAAACAAAACAGGAAAGAACCCTAGTTAAAAAAGTATCTGAAATCCTGGAGGACTGTAGAAACGATGTCACCAGAGTGGCCTTTTATTTTAGTTTCATTTCGGAGCTCAAAGTTTTCCAGATTATATTCATTAATAAAGAAATATATTTTAAAATAATCAAACTAAATGTATAGCTGAAATATACATAAAATAATACATAAAATAATATAATATAAATATATATAATTTAATATTTATATATATAATTTAATTTAATATATAATTTAATATATATAATATAAATATAAAATAATATTTTATACATAAAATAATAACCTGTGATAGTTCCCTATAATCATATACTAAAATACTCAGGGCTTTATTTAATGCCTATTTTTGAAAGAATTGATATATTTTCCTTTTTTTAATGAAGTTCTCATATCGTAGGGACATTTTCCGTTCTTGCTGGGAAGCATATACAGAATATAAAGAAGGAAACCGTATGAAATGAACACCAACTGTATATATCCATATTACTGTAAGGGACTTATTCTGTCTATTTTTAAATAAAAATACATGATTAATGTTGTTTTGCTTGTTTTCTATCAAGGAAGCTTGTCGGCAGAGGTAATAGAACCAAGTTAAGAGCTAGGTGGGACATACACATTCAACAATAATCCAAAGCGTTTGGCCTCTTATTTATACTATTGCCTGAAAAGAAGGAGGGTATGGAAGGAGAGAAGACACTCATTCCATTACCCTAATGATATTTTATTGTCGATTCATAACTGATGAATTACTTACTTTTACTTCTTCTTCAGGTTTTTCTTTTGTAAGAATTGAGAACCAACACTATGACTATGACATTTACCCAAAAGAAAAATGGCCAAGTCCATTGAGAATAATGTTATAATGTGTTCATAGATTCCAAATTCAACTCTCAGAACAAAGCTCTCTGGTTTTTAAAGAACGCCAATTTCTGAAGAGTGAGTCTTAGCTTTTGTGTAAGAGTGGATCTTTTAAATTTATGACAAATTCAATGTTTTGTTGAAAATTTGAAAGTAATAAAACACAATAAAAATTTATTTTTTTACCTTATTCTAGATTCAGAAAGTTTCAGAATCTCAACTATATCTTAATTATAAAGGTAAACAGGTTAACCTGAATATACTATAAACATTGACTCCTTAACTACAATACAAAGCACTTCAAATAAGTGTTTAATATACTCATGGATAAACAAACAAAACTGAATAAACAGCTATAGGGATATAATAAATTATGTCAGTTCATATTTAATGCCAAACACTGGAATTTGAAATTGCTAATTAAAGACATTAGTGAATGTCAATACAGCAATATTTTAATGACTCCAAGATAATCCCACAGCAATCAATTTAGATCAGAATGAGTTTATTGGAAAGTGCCAAAGGTGGAAAAATGCTTCCTTTGCACTATAAAACAACAATTTCTCAAATGAGTAATGTCTAGTCAAAATTTAACTAGATAATTACTTAATTTGCATTTATTAAGAAAATATAATAACTGGGAAGAAAGCTCTTTGGGAAATGACCTAAGAGTTGGTTGACTTAGATAAACAGTTATACCTTAACTTCTGAATACACAAACATATCAATGATACTAACAAATCAGAACAACAAAAACAACAAAACCCAATAATAACAACAAGTAACATGATATTTATTTGACAGGAAGCAGGTGTCAATTTCATACTTGGTGGAGAGGTACTTCGGTGGGCTAAATAAGAACACAACCTTCAGTTTTTGTTTTTGTTTTTCAAATGCCTGGTTTTCCTAGATGCATGGAAGGCTGTTTATTTTATTTCTGCTTTTACATAAGTGGAGACAAAAAATAAATACCTTCATGAAACTAGTTTGTGTCCATATTATTCCAAAAGGATCTAAACTTTGTGCACTTCTTTTGTGATATTGCAAGCAAAAAAAAGCCTGAAAAAAATCACACTTAAGGTCAAATATCATGCTTTCATGTAATAAGTAGTCTAATCTAACTAACGGGGCTCTTTTGGACTATGGTGCTGGTCACAGGAGTCTTATTAACAACAAAGTGGAGAACTGTAACAACCTTCAGAGCTGGGCTTAAAGATGATTTAGAGTTCAAACAGGTTAGAGGAGTATCTACTGTTTTGTGACAATAAAGAGGCCAAAAGCAAATATTGAAGTTGACAAAGAGAATCAAGAATTAGAAAAATATGGAGGTAAAATGTAATAGATGTCAAAATGAATGACGGAATTTGCAGCTCTTTTCATCAAGAAGCAGTATCTATTTTCTCACCCTTTGAAATAAAGCTCGCTTTGTTATTTGGTTTCACCCATAGAATATAGCATAAATGACAGTGTGTCAGTCCAGAGCATACAAGAAGCTTTGTGGATTTTGCTTTCAAGCCTTATAATTTTACTGGTATGTGAACCAGCCCCAAATGGTCTGTCATACATCACGGCCACCTCCATCACTTCAGTAGAAAGCTTTCCATTGTCCCAACATGTGAAACTGACCATCTGGAACAAGCCATTCACCAGTAAAAATTTCAACTTTTTGCAGATATATGAATGAATAGACTTATATCTACAGTCTCAGCCCAGACCAGAAGAAAATAGGAGAATTATTGGCTGAGTAACTAGCTTTAAGACACCAAGGAATCATGAAGAATCAGAAAATGTGAACAGTCCAATAAAAAGGAGGCAGATTGAATCAGTAATTAAAACTCTTGCCAACAAAGGAAATCTCAAGAGCAGATGGCTTCCATGCTGAATTTTATCAGACATTTGAAGAATATTGCCAATCTCTCTCAAACTCTTCCAAAAATTTGAAGAGGAAGAAGTACTCCCAAACTTATTTTATGAGGACAGCATTACCCTGGTACTCCAGTACGTAAGGATACTACAAGAAAAGAAAATTATAGACCAATATCTTTGATAAATATAGATGCAAAATTTCTCGGCAAAATATTAGCAAAACAAATTCAACAGTACATTAAAAGAATCATAGACCGTGATCAGGTGGGATTTACCCTGGATCTAAGGATGATTCAAAATACACAAATCAATGAAAGCGATACACCATATTCATAGAATGGGACGCCTGGGTGGCTCAGTTGGTTAAGCAGCTGCCTTCGGCTCAGGTCATGACCCCAGCGTCCTGGGATCTAGTCCCACATCAGGCTCCTTGCTTGGCAGGGAGCCTGCTTCTCCCTCTGCCTCTGCCTGCCATTCTGTCTGCCTGTGCTCGCTCTCTATCCCTCTCTCTCTCAAATAAAAAAAAAAAAAAAGAATCATGATCATCTCAATATTTGCAGAAAAACATTTGACAAATTCAAATCCTTTCATGATAAATAATATCAACAAATTTGGTATAAAAGGAATATACTTCAATATGTACTTCAATATGATTAAGGCCACATATAAAAAGGTTACAGCTAACATCTTACTTCATGATGGTTAAAGTTTGACAGCTTCTCCTTGAAGACCAGGAAAAGACAAGAGTGCCACTTTCACCACTTTCATGTAATATAATATATGATATAATTTTTATGCTATATAACATATACATTGGATAAAATAATACAAAATATCATATATTATTTTTCTTTCATGTCATATAATATTTTATATAAAATATAATATATAAATATATAATATATAACATATCATATCATATAACAATATAAAAGTTATATTCATAAAAGGAACTTCTGAATCTTAACTTTATAAACTAACACATTTCAATAAATATGAGTATAGAGATATTTAAAGCAATTTAGAATATCTCCTATCAAAATCTTGCTTGAAGAAAAAAAATAGGTTAACAATTAGTGGTCTCTTTGTTATTAATTTTATAAAACTGAATGCTTTATATTTGATATGCAGTTGTTCATCATAACAGTTTCAGGTAAAACACAACATGTAAACAACATTCCTACATCCTTTGGGAAAAAAAAACATAGTGTAAGTGACTTGAGAGAACTTCATTTACCCATGTATTCCTTCATTTATGTATTCTTTCATCAAAAATTTCTCCTTGCCTCAAGTGATTAAAGCACCATGTTGACAGACCCTGTTCTGAAGGAGCTTTTGATATTATGGGTCAGAAACACATGCCTTTGTAATATGAGAATAATTGATATAGGTATAAAAACACAAAAGAAACAGTATTTTTATCTCAGCTTGATGGCAAAAATAATTCATAGAGGAAATGACACTTTATTTGGGTTTAAACTGCATCATTTTTCATATCGATAGATCGGAAGAGGACTTTCAAAACATGAAACAGTTTTACAAGGTCTTGTTTCCATAGAAAATCTATAAATACAATATTTTAAAGAGAGTCCCACCAAATGATCTATGCAAATTTTTTTCATTTACTGTTTAAAATATGTGTAGTTTAATATAGATATCGGTAAATACATGAAGTGAAAAATGATTTCTGACTTAAAGCAGCATGAACGTAAGCTAGAAAAACACTGTATATTAATTTTGATACAGAGAAGGTGAGAAAGAGGAAATGAATCCATAAAGGTCTCAAGTATAGAAGAGTTATGTTCAGCAGATCTGAGATACAGTCACAATTCCATTACATGTCAGTAAAACATATATAAACCATGTTTCATTTTTTTTGTTTCATTTTTTTTAAAGATTTTATTTTACTTAATTATTTGACAGAGAGAGATCACAAGTAGGCAGGGAGGCAGGCAGAGAGAGAGAAGGAAGCAGGCTCCCTGTTGAGAAGAGAGCCCGATGTGGGGCTCAATCCCAGGACCCTGAGATCATGACCTGAGCGGAAGGCAGAGGCTTAGCCCATTGAGCCACCCAGGCACCCCATAAACCATGTTTTAAAAAAGAAACAACACTCAGACACAAACACACAAAAATACTCTAATATCCCAGTTGAATAAAATAAACTTTAAGTATCTTATTGCGTTAGCACTGGCTTTTTAAAGAGTTTTCATGTAAAATCAAAAACAAATACAGACATATATACATACAAATACATATATATTTGCTTGCATGTGCAAATGCAAACATGTATACCATACATTATCATATGTACCTGTAGATATACATGCACATACAAAAGAAAGGAGCAAAATCAGTGTTACATAGAGAAAAATCTGAATTTTTTTTTATGTTTTTTTTTAATTTTTTCAATTTATTTATTTTCAGAAAAACAGTATTCATTATTTTTTCACCACACCCAGGGCTCCATGCAATCCGTGCCCTCTATAATACCCACCACCTGGTACCCCAACCTCCCACCACCCCGCCACTTCAAACCCCTCAGATTGTTTTTCAGAGTCCATAGTCTCTTGTGATTCACCTCCCCTTCCAATTTACCCCAAATCCCTTCTCCTAACACCCCTTGTCCTCCATGATATTTGTTATGCTCCACAAATAAGTGAAACCATATGATAATTGACTCTCTCTGCTTGACTTATTTCACTCAGCATAATCTCTTCCAGTCCCATCCATGTTGCTACAAAAGTTGGGTGTTCATCCTTTCTGATGGAGGCATAATACTCCATAGTGTATATGGACCACATCTTCCTTATCCATTCGTCCATTGAAGGGCATCTTGGTTCTTTCCATAGTTTGGTGACCGTGGCCATTGCTGCTATAAACATTGGGGTACAGATGGCCCTTCTTTTCACGACATCTGTATCCTTGGGGTAAATACCCAGGAGTGCAATTGCAGGGTCATAGGGAAGCTCTATTTTTAATTTCTTGAGGAATCTCCACACTGTTCTCCAAAGAGGCTGCACCAACTTGCATTCCCACCAACAGTGGAAGAGGATTCCCCTTTCTCCACATCCTCTCCAACACATGTTGTTTCCTGTTTTGTTAATTTTGGCCATTCTAACTGGTGTGAGGTGATATCTCAATGTGGTTTTAATTTGAATCTCCCTGAGGGCTAATGATGATGAACATTTTTTCATGTGTCTGATAGCCATTTGTATGTCTTGATTGGAGAAGTGTCTGTTCATATCTTCTGCCCATTTTTTGATGTGTTTGTCTGTTTCGTGTGGGTTGAGTTTGAGGAGTTCATTATAGATCCTGGATATCAACCTTTTGTCTGTACTGTCATTTGCAAATATCTTCTCCCATTCCGTGGGTTGCCTCTTTGTTTTTTTGACTGTTTCCTTTGCTGTGCAGAAGCTTTTGATTTTGATGAAGTCCCAAAAGTTTATTTTCGCTTTTGTTTCCTTTGCCTTTGGAGACATATCTTGAAAGAAGTTGCTGTGGCTGATATCGAATAGATTACTGCCTATGTTCTCCTCTAGGATTCTGATAAAAGTTGAGGTCTTTTATCCATTTTGAGTTGATCTTTGTGTACGGTGTAAGAGAATGGTCATTTCATTCTTCTACATATAGCTGTCCAGTTTTCCCAGCACCATTTATTGAAGAGACTGTCTTTTTTCCACTGTATATTTTTTCCTGTTTTGTCGAAGATTAATTGACCATAGAGTTGAGGGTCCATATCAGGGCTCTCTACTCCATTCCACTGGTCTATGTGTCTGTTTTTATGCCAGTACCATGCTGTCTTGGTGATCACAGCTTTGTAATAAAGCTTGAAATCAGGTAACGTGATGCCCCCAGCTTTATTTTTGTTTTTCAACATTTCCTTAGCGATTCGGGGTCTCTTCTGATTCCATACAAATTTTAGGAGCTTAACACATAGTCTTTTTCTCTCTCTGGTGATTGGGTGTTAGATCTCCTAAAATTTAAGTTAAATGCAAACTTGCTCTTTGCCAAACAATGTAGACATATGGAGAGGAAAATATTCATGGCTCATAGGGGAAATAATTATAATTATAATCCACATGCCTGCAGTTGTGATAACATAACCTGACTTTAAAAATGTTTAGCTCTAGAATCCTAATGGGCACCTAAGGAGGGCTCAAACATCTTTCTATTGCTTTCTTATTTGCATACATTGCTGAGACACTGTTTGTCCAATTCTGTGTATTTCTTTTCTTTATGGGCTGTATATTTTGTGTTTGTGTATGCATTTGTGAGTCTAGCTCTTGCTTTCCATTCATTTTTACTATTGTAATCATAACTCTTTCCTTCCCTTTTAAATTATTTTTCTTTTTACTTTAATAGTTTTCTAAACCATGTTCTTTCCACATAATTAGCTATAGTATTCAATTGAAGTAAACCCTCCCTTTTTTTTTTCTAGTTGGCAAAGAGAGATGGTATTTGTCGATCCTATTATTAAAGAATAAATGAGCCATATGTTTCATAAAACTCCCTGAAATATACTTGCATTTTATAAATATAGATCTTTATTTTGTGAAGGTTCACTGGTCCTCAGTGGAAATAAAAACTATAACACATTAAAATAAATTTTTGTGACATAGACCTGGTAAAATAACATTTTATTATAAAACATCTATTGAATTTTCATATATCAGACATTATTTCTAAAATCAGTATTTAGAAGCTCAATGTTACATACCAACAGTACAGATGTTTATTTTTTATTGTTCACCACATTTATTGGAATATAATTAAAATATAAGAAGAAAACATATATTTTATAAGTGAACTTTAATGACTCCTGACATAGGTATATACCCTTAAAACTATAACCACAATAAAAAAAAGATATAAAAGCATTCCCAAGTATTTTGTAATACCATTTTGTAATTTCTCCCACCCATACCCCTAGTATTTCCTAAATTTTATACAATTAGAAACTTATAGCAGGTACTGTTTTTTGCCCATCTTCTTTTATGAGCCATAACTATCTTAAAATCGATCCATACTGTATAGCATGTACCAATAATGCATTCTTTGTACTAATGAATAGTAGTCTGTTACATGGATATTCCAATTTTATTTATTCAGTCATCCTTCGATGGCCATTTGGTTAATTCCAGACTTGCCCATGACAAATAAAGCTTCTATGAACATTAATGTACAATATTTTTAATATATACCTTCATTTATCTTGTGTAAAGAAATATTTGAGTAAAATTTTTATAACATAATAGATACATACTTAAATTATTAAGAAATTGCCAACTTATTTTCCAATGTCTTACCAATTTACCTTCTTCTTAAAAATTAATTAATTAATTTTTTACTGTGTTATATTATTCACCAAGCAGTACATCATTTGTTTTTGATGTAGTTTTCCATGATTCATTGTTTGCATATAACACCCAGTGCTCCATGCAATCCGTGCCCTCCTTAATACCAATTTACATCCTTACTAATAGTTTACGAGCATAGATTTTTTAGAGAAGTTGCATATGGTTGACAATATCTCTTCTTTATTAAAGTCTTATTATTATTGCTGGATGATTACATTTGTTAAAGAAGTTATCTTTGTATTGATGTAATACATAAGAATTTTATCTCTTAATTTATCTTTAGATTTATTAATATGGTAAATTACATTGATTTCTCTTTATTTCCCTGATACTTGGTCATAATGAAGTGTCATTTTCATATATTATTAAATTAGACTTAATAAAATTGTATGTATTCTTTTTGCCCCTCTCTTTATAAGTTTTATTAATCTAGAGTTTTGCTTGTGTGTGTGTGTGTCTGTGTGTGTTTGTGTGTGTATGGATTAAGGTAAAGTTGAACTCATATAATGACTTCTCCTTTTCAGGAACTTTTTAAAAACAGAATTCATATTTTTTTCCTTAATATTTGATAAAATTTACCAGTTGCTTCCTTTCACCTAAAGGACTTCATTTAATCTTTTAATAGTACTGATTTGCTAGTGACAGAATCATTCAACCTTCATGTTACTGAAAATGTCTGTATTTCACCAACAGTTTGAAAAGCAGTTTTTTTTTTCCGTGTGAAGAGATATTAATCTCTCCTTAAAATTTGGTGATCTGGCTTGCACATCCCCCTATTCCAGTATCCATCTAAAATTAAAAATAAATATGTCTAAAGGAAAACAGCAATGTTCAAAGACTTAAATTATCTCTGTTAAGTTAATATATGTCTGGAATTTAATTTTTTTTATAAAAGGAGGCAAATGAAGATATGACTTGTTTATTGACTGACAAGGTTAAAAGGCAGAAATAGACCTACAAAGATCTCAAATGATACAGATATTCTGCAATGATTTAAAATATGTATGCTTATAATTATTTTAGCTAAGAATTAAAATATAAAAACAAAGAAAATTTCCAGAACTAAATATAATAATAATAATAAAAGTACTGAAAACCAGGAACAGAAAATACCTTAAATGCAACTACAAAAAAATAAATACAGATCACCTTTACATGACAATTAATGTCACTTTTGTTTCTGCATATTTCTTATATTAACTGAAATCAAACAAAAAATCTAAGATTTATTTATCACAGCTACGAGACTATTCTTACTTGTATTGGGGGGCTTTATTAAAGTTATCTATGAGGGCTTGAAAGAACATGACACATAAGAACTGAGGGTAATTTATTTTGATTGGATAAAGATAAATAAAAGTAAGTGATGATAACTATAAGTTTAGCATGAGATCACATATGGATTTTCAAGAGATCACTCCTTTTTCACTTATCAGATCCATGATTAATATAAAAATAGAGCATCTTGTGCTAGCAAAAATGTGAGTAGTCATGGATGTTTATATATTGCTGGAAATGTACCTCTCTGGAAAAGACAATTTGACAAATACTATCCAAAAAATTATAAATTCTTTATTTCAGTGGTTCTATACCTAGAAATTTAAACAGAATACGGAAGACCAATTTTCTTTCTTTAATATGATACAAAGTTAAGTGTAAAATATGGTCATAGAGATACCTGAAGAAACTACAGTTTCCTTTTTTTTTTTTTTTTAAGATTTTATTCATTTATTTGACAGAGAGAAGGAGATCACAGGTAGGCAGAGCAGCAGGCAGAGAGAGAAGGGGAAGCAGGCTCCCTGATGATCATAGAGTCTGATGTGGGGCTTGATTCCAGGACCCTGGGATCATTACCTGAGCCAAAGGCAGAGGCTTATCCCACTGAGCCACCCAGGTGCTGCAAAGCTACAGGTTTCTTATGTCAAATATTGAACACTGGTTTTAGTTAAAAAATTAAATTATGAATATTGGCAGTTGGGGACTTAAACATAGACCCCATTAAAAGAGAAATAAAGTAAGAACATTCACACACTAACACTTTTTGTTAAGCTCCAAAATTTAATTAGTGTGATATTTTAGTATAGAAACAGAATATTAATAGTAAAAAAGCTTTAAAAAAGATTTTATTTATTTATTTGACAGAGAGTGAAGGAGAGAGCATGAGCAATGGGAGGGGCAGAGGGAGAAGAAAAATCCCAGTGTGGGGCTCAATCTGGGTTCAAGACCTGAGCCAAACGCAGATACTTAACTAACTGAGCCCACCAAGAACTCCCCCCAATTTTTTTATTAAGTAATCTCTCTACACTTCCAAATTATATATGTCTAAATAAAGATGAGACAATAATATGAGGGACAAACTATTCCAAGTAAATATTCTCTAAAACATTTTCCAAATATATATAACCACTACCATGTCTCTTAATATATATTTATTCATCTTCTGATCACTAAATTATTCAATATGTACAATGGATATTTGCTATTAATATATATTTACAAATATGGCATAGTAGATAGCTTAAGAACATTTTTTACCAGTTTGTGAAAGACAAAAATGTCTCCATTAAATAAGTTTGTGAAAATGCAAGACTATCTTACACCAAATGTTAAGATTTGTGGCATAAATAAGATATACAGAAAGAATTTGAAGGAAAGAAAATTTAGACAGTCTGGATATTGGAAATATATTTCTTGGATAACTTCAGCTTTATGTATATGAGTGTGCCACTCTTCATAGGGTAGGAAGAAGAAATTCCAAAGAAATTGTAACAGCATAAGAAATATAGGGCAGCTGTGTATGATTTCATTGATTTGCAAATATTCTGGTATAGTAGTTGATGTAATTTGGGGAAAATCTGGAGAGTTACACTTTATAATTTTACAAAGAAATATAATTAGTTCAAATCTGCATAATACTGTCAAATTTATTATCAAAAGACTAACAAAGTTCTATTTTTTTTTTGGAAAACTAATATTTTTGCCATTAGTTTTTAAACTAAATTTCTAAAATGTTGATATATTCCATTTAGTTTGATATCTCTAAAATTGACTTCAAGTGTAGGGTTTCAATACTCATTTCTTTAAATTCTTCATCATTCCAGGCTAAAACCATGGACACCATTAACTGACCTTTTATTATCATACCTGAAAATCTGTAACCCACCTCCTGGGAAGATAAACATTTCTATTGGAGTCTCCCTGAGAATGCTCGTGAATTAAAACCTCCATATTTACAATTTGAAAAATAAAAGGATAACATGGAGTTCAAATGTTACTTTTATTGAAGACAGAAACTAAATTGGATAAGTATTTTAATATAAAACAAATTTATCTGCTAATACAACCATAGACTAAGGCTGATTTACCTGACCATTTGCAGGCAGGAAGCTCTACATCTAAGATAGTTGTAATGGAGCCAAAAATTGGTACTTTCTGAGGCAACAACTACCAAGGAAGTTTAAAAAATTGTAAGCTAATACTTTATTTAAATTTGTTTCCACAAATTAGTGGGTTAAACTGTTTGTAAACTTTTGATAATTAATGTACTAAATGCAAATATAGCTAGATATTCATTCACAATTTTAAAACATAATATTGAATCTAGAATTCATGAAGAAAAACATTTGTAAAAAGAAATTCATGTGTAAACTACTCCTGATCATCCATTATATAAACTTATATGCCATCCATGAAAAGTAATGGCTTTAATATAAATACAGTTCTCTTAAATCACTGAAGAATTAGGAAAACTGGACAATAGTTTCACAAATAATTCAAGAAATAATACAAACTAATAATGTTATTGGTGATAAAATAACTGTATTTATGAAATAGCTGAATAATATTTAGCAGATAATGTTAGAGAAATCTCCTTCTATGTCCATCTTTTGGAGTTCCTTTTATCATGAATTCTTTTCTGACATATGTGGTTTATTTTTTGTGGGATAAACTTTATGATTACCCATTAGCTTCCTTGGAGGAGTTTATTTTCTCATCTTCCTACATTTATCTTATTTTCCATAGTTAATTTTTGAGTTGGTCTTGTTTTGGGATATCCCTTGATTTTGATAATAAAACAAAACATATTAGGTGTCTTTTTAACTTCCCATGTTGGAAAGGTAAAGAAATAGCGAATACTTTTTTAAAAGTTATACAGTCAGAAAATTAGAAACCTTGAAAATTCTTTTCAGTATACAGTATTTTTGAGCAAAATATACATAATTTTCTTCTCATTGATTTTACAAGTTCCCTATTGTGTTTAAGGATTTTAATTTGATTTATTTTGCTCTCACCTTTTCTCTCTCTCTCTGATGATAATTGGGGAAAATGTAATAGAAATGTTTAACATTTGATTATATTGATAATTTAACAGTAGTTTAACTTATTAGAATTAACTTTATAATTATAGTGTATAAAATAATTTGTATTTTTAGTGTATAAATATAAAATATTTGTATTATAGTGTATAAAATAATTTGTTAACACTATGGGCTGCCTTCTGGGCAATGAATGATATAGCTTGGCCAGTGTCTTCTAGTGAAGAAAAACCATAAGATGAGATAAATTTTGAGAGATAATTCAGACAAAGATGAACTTCACCATCATCAACATGATTGTGTCAAATAGACAAGTTAATTCATAGATCTACCTTACATCTTTATTAGCTTAATGTCATCTACTCCAACTTCTTTAGTTTTCCATAGATGTAGAAAAAATTCTAGACAACTAGAGCCCCCTATAAAAAATTCAAATATTTGAAAGCAAATAGCTATATTCTCATTTTCATGCTATGAAATAATGCTTCTGAAATTCTTTTCATCTCCTTCAAACCCTCTAAATTGTCAACACTAGTCTGATTTTGAGGAAAAATATAATTCTACTATAGTCAAATGGAAAACCATTATGAAACAGTTATAAGTCCTTTACAAAATAGAGAAAAAACATTATATTTTGGCCTATGAATAGTTACAATGATTTTACTATTTCTTAATACAATTTTGGTTGTAAATAGTGGTGTTTATTTTTGTTCACATTGAATTTATAATTAGTGTGATCATAATGTTATTTACTTTGAATTTTCCTTCTTTACTCTAAATTTAACCTTTTGTTTTGTTTTCTACTAGGTTTATTAATTCTTTGTCCCAAAGAAAACCATCTTCCACATTCTTTTCTTTAGAAAAATAGTTTTTCTTTCTTCAAAAAGGGTCTAAACAATTTTGTATATTTCCCCCATACTTAATATATTTTCATTGTTAACTACAGTACTAATGTCAATATAATATAAATCAGGATTTATTCTTCATAAAGTCAAACAATATATTCTCTAATATTGACCAAATTATTTATAATTTAGTCTGGCTTTAGTTAGTCATCTTTCTCTCAGTATAATTTAGTATAATTTAAGCAAGACTGAAATTTCAATGATAGAGGCCTATGAAATATAAATAAGTACTTTGTCCTGATACTATCATTTTCATACACTCATCTGATTTCTCTGAACACATGTATTCATATATATATATATATATATATATATATATATCCCTCTTTGGGTCCTATAAATTCTTTACAAATTATCATCTCGCACAGAATTTTAATCTGACATGTGTAATTTCCTTTTTTTAGAAAAAATGTAATTTGTGGACTTTTCTTATATTCTAGGAGTTACAAATTCTATGAACCTATAAATAAGAGCACCTTGTAAGTAAAGAGTTGTATAATTGTATGCATGCATACATGCATGCCATTCTATGCTTCTTCAGTGCAAAAGTTCATAGATTATGTCTATAAGCAGAAACAGAAATTAGCCATGGCTCAGATACTCCCTTAGTAAGCATCAATTAAAAGAAACACTGAGTCATTTATATATGATAAACGTTTGCCATTCATTCAACAGGGGAATTTATTTATTATTTATTTATTTATTTATATTGAGATATGATTGGGATACAACATTAAATTAGTTTCATGTGTACACTATAAAGATTTGATATTTGTATATATTGCAAAATGGCCACTACAATAGGTCTAGTCAAGAGAGGACCTTTTTTTTTAAAGATCTATTTATTTATTTGACAGACAGACATCACAAGTAGGCAGAGAGGCAGGCAGAGAGAGAGGAGGAAGCGCACTCCCTGCCAAGCAGAGAGCCCGATACAGGGCTCGATCCCAGGACCCTGGAATCATGACCTGAGCCAAAGGCAGAGGCTTTAAACCACTGAGCTACCCAGGCGCCCCAACAGAGAATTTTAACATTCATAAAATTATTTTCAGTTGTTATCCTTTGTTATACTTCCCCCACCAACACATTAGTCTTTGTTTTGGTAAAATGATACAGTACTCAAATGTCTTGATTTTTAGGGTTCAAGGATGGTTGTGGAAAGAAAGGTTCATTTTCACAGAGTTCTAGAATTCTCCAAAGAAGAGAATCATCAAAACTCTAAATCTTTTCAGTTTATAATTTAAGACTAATGGATTGTCCAGTGATTTTTGGATGACCCACCTGAAATTTTTGACAATCATAGACATGACAATTTTTCTTCAATCATACCTTCTAAGATGAAACCTATCAAAGGAAGGGAGAATTGTTGTCAAGTAAATCAGGCTTAAATTTATCACCCAGATGCCTTATGAACCAATCTGGGGCCTGGGCACAGTATAAATCTAGGCAGCCAATACGTTTCATTTCCATTGACATGATGCACAAGGTAGAAACCAAAGCTTTGGTTCTTTGTATTTTCAAAATAAGGTGCTACATAGTTTCAGTGTCCTGAGTGATTTTTAATTTGAGGCTTCTCTCTTGGGTATGATATTGAAAGAGTAACATCACCATCACTTGCTAAACCACAATTAACTGTACTAAGATCTCTTATGATATCATCGTTGTCTAAAAAGTGGAAATTATAATTTATTCTGAGAAAAGATATTTGTAGATAATATGAAGAGTAAGGTGTTAATATCCAAAATACAAAAAGAACTTATACAACTAAACACCAAAAAACAAACAATCCTATTAAAAAATGGGCAGAAGACCTGAATAGATATTTTCCCACAGAACACATACAGATGGTGAGCAAATTGATGAAAACATGTTCAACAGCACTAATCACCAGAGACATGCAAATCAAAACCACAATGAGAAATCATTTTACACCCATCAGAAAGGCTAAAATAAAATAAATAAATAAATAAAAAAAAAAAAAAAAAAAAAAAACAAGAACTAACAAGTGTCAGCAAACATGCAGTAAAAAAAGAACCCTTGTGCACTATTGGTAGAAATGTAAATTTGTACAACCACTGTAGAAAACAGTATGGAGTTTCCTCAAAATACTGAAACTAGAAATATCATAGAATGCAATAATTCTACTACTGGGTATTTACCCAAAGAAAATGGAAATAATAGTCTGAAAAGATATATGCATATCAATGTTGAATGTAGCATGATTTACAATAGCCAAGATATGGAAGCAACCTGAATGTCCATCAATAGACAAATGGGTAAACAAGATATTACACACACAGACACATTTACATTTATTAAAAAAAAACTCTGTATACATACTCACACAATGGAATACTACACAGTCATAGAAAAGAATGAAATCTTGCCAATTGCAATGACATGGGTGGACCTAGATGGTATTATGCTAAGTGACATAAGATAGACTTAGGAAGACAAGTACCATATTGTTTCACTCATACGTGGAATCTAAAAAAAAAAAATGAAAAAACAAACAAAAAGCAGAATCAGATCTAAAAATACAGAAAATGAACTGATGGTTGCTGGGGGAGGTGTGTGTATGGATAGGCAAAATGGTTGAAAGGAATTGGGAAATACAGGCTTACAAGTGTGGAATGGATTAGTCACAAGAGAAAGAGGGCAGAGTGTAGGGACTATAGTCAATGATATTGTAATAGTGTTGTATGGTGACAGATGGTAGCTACACTTTGGTCAGCATAGCATAACTTACAAAGAAGTTGAATCACCATGTTGCACACCTGAAACTAACATAACATTGTGGGTCAATTATACTCAAATAAAAAAAATGATATATTCTCAGAAAGAATTGTGAGATTTCTTTCCTTCCTTTCTTTAAAAAGAGAATTAATTGGGGGGATAGGAAGAACAATATTATGTTCTTGTGACCCTTGTTTTAAATTTGACAGTATCTCAGAGAAATATAAATGATCATAGTGGAAACCTAGCCCAGAGTTATCTGAAAGCAAGAAAAAGGATTCATACTGAGAGGCTGATTTCAGTTAGAACTTATAGCTTCAAGAAAGAAAATACATATTTTAGCACAAACTTGGTATATGGGTTTTTAAACAAAGTTTGGTTATTTAAAAAATCAAGACATTATTTATATCTCAAACTAGCTTTATAGATATTGGGAAGAATATAAGCTCTTAAATGACATGGGCTACAAAATAAATGTTAATTAAGTCAACAATTTATAGTACATTGAATTAAGAGGTAACATGGTCTAGGAAAAGACAAGATTCTGCATAGCTTAAATAAATGCAAGGTAATTAACATAGAACATTATTATCTGATCAGAGGAAGATGCAAAATGCACTTAGATGACATTTTAGTGTGTTTTCTTACTGTTTCTAATCACCTCATCAAGGTGTTAAAGTGGAAAGAGAAGAAATTGTTCCATTTCCAGGAATGCAAGCAATGCCATTACACAGATGAATGAATACCAACCATTTATCCTTATTTTTTTTTTATTCCAGGTTCCTCCCTCATTCTATTAAGGCTATATTTCCTCAATATTCTCTTCTTACATACACTCAGGTTGGTCTCAACAGAGTTAACAGTATAACATAATTGCACAAAAATGGCTTGTTTTCCTGGGCAAGAGACTGGCATACTGGCAAAATATATTTTACTTTCTGTTCTCTATTCAAGATTATTCATAATAGAGTATTTGGGATTTATTTTTATACCAGCGGGATTAAATAGATAGTATAAAATACTACCTATATCTTTTAAGTTAAGTTTATAATCTAATTATCTTAAGTTTAGATCTTTTAAGAATATCTCTGAAAAAATCATTTTATCTAAAATGTTGTTAATTCCAGGGAATAGTAATATAGTTAAAAGTGGTAATAGAGGGCATAAGGCAGTAGATATGAAAAAAAGTGGACATATTTAAGAGATAAGAAGAAATCAAATCAGTAAAACTTTATAATTGGTTGGAAGAGAATGAGAAAATAGGAACAGCTTAAAGTTGATACCCAGTACGGTTGTTGTAATATAAGTCAGGATAGGAAAAATAGAGATTTATGAGGAAATATGACAAGCTGAGGTTTGAACATGCTAAGTTTAAGAGACAGGAAACGCTCAAGTGACAATTTAAACCATGACTTTACAAACAGATTTCATAAGACAGTTGACTAAATACAGGGACAGGATTCACCATCTTACAGTTATTATTGCCAAGTATTTGGATGGGATCATCACAGGAAACTTAATAAGAACAGAAGAGGAAGATCTAGTGCACACCTTTGGGATGCAAATGAATCATTGATGGGCAGAAAGTGAGGCTTGTGCTAAAAAGAAGCCAGGGAAAGAGATCTTCCTCTAAGACCTGGTAGTGAGGGACATGCAGCATATTTGACAAATGGAAAGAATTCCACCATGGCTAAAGGTGAAATTCAAAATTCATATCTAAAATAGAAAACTGAAATCCAAATGACTTATGGTCTCTAACCTCAGAGAAATTGATAGCCTGAACACCTTGAGTTAATGAGTTATTTTGTAGAGAAGAGAATATTGGACTGAGAAATTATTATCCATAAATCCCATTCAGAGGAAACTAAAATGCTATTGCTTTATTCTGTAAAATAATGACATAAAGGAACCCACTTGGAAAATTGGCCAAGTAAGATGTTAAAATATATTAAAATTGCGACATAAGCATTTTTGAACAAAAATCACTTCATTCTGGCAAAGCTTCATTATTTGCCATTATTGTTTTGAAATTTGTTTTTTATTTCCTTCTGTTTATATTTGGTGGTTTTATTTCAAGATATTTAATATAGTCATCATAGACTATAGTTACTGTCCATTGTGTTTCATAATTACCTAAATTGTATTAAATTTGAAAATATCAGAGACATGTATGTATGCATAGTGTGCTACATCATTTTTTTCTATACATCATCTTTTAAAAACCAGGTCATTCTTCACTAAACTCTGATATTGGGCATTGTTGAAAAATTCACATTTTTGGCTATTACATTTTATTTTTTCCTTCTACTCTATCTTACACATGTAATTTATTTTATCTCTCAATAGTTTAAATGTGGTTTAACTTTTTAAATTAATATTTCAGAATATGAAAAGCAGGAAATAAATTAAGAGAGGTCAGTTCTTTGAATTAAATAAAATTAACTCTTGGGAAAAATCATAAATCTTTCATAGTGGCTGAATACAGAGTGCTTAACTCTATTAATTTGTAGACATAATTGAAAATAATGAATAATGCTTCCTCCAGATTGGGATATACAGTTTGAAAGAAAGTAAGACTTTAAGACTTTTCCTTTGTTTAAACACAGTTAAACATGGTTTTATATATTTTTTTTGAAAAAATTATTTTTGTGTGCTCTGCTTACAAATTTTGGATTACATTTATAATAAACCATATTAAGTAAACAGTCTAATATGCAATGGGCCTCAGGAAAAGATAGTGACTAGGTGCCGAAAGTCTTCAGACCTTATAGTCTTTTATTTCCTTTTCTTTGTTTCTCATCTGCTCTTTCATAATATGATTTTTATCTTTCCTTTCTGAGTTCATGTGAACAGGAAGGAAAATTTCAGAGATTGACTTATAGTTTCCTACTTCAAATAAAAACATACTAGCTTTAGTTGCCCTCCTCATAATGGAAGAACTATAATTCAGGAAACGTCCTAATAAGAAAACATTTTTATTATTTCTGATAGTATGTGCAACTTAAAACCAAGTATAATGTTTTTAAATATTCAAGGAGAAGTATCTATTAAAAGTGACTACTCCATAAACTCTGTCAACCAATGTTGTAAAATATGGCACCAAAATTCAGTAAATATGACATAGTTAGACTCGTGTGTGTGCATTCAAATATACTACATATAAAAGGTCATATCTATATTC
Source organism: Neogale vison (assembly GCF_020171115.1). NCBI lineage: Eukaryota > Metazoa > Chordata > Mammalia > Carnivora > Mustelidae > Neogale > Neogale vison. The sequence continues at coordinate 294,088,282 of NC_058091.1, forward strand.
TATCTAGCTAATATATAACAGTTGTTTTAAGCAAATCCTTTCAGTCCCTGAACTTACTACTTAGTACCTTTAACAAACAAGACATACTCTTTAAAATATGATAAACTATTGATGCAGTGCTTTTCTTGGTCCTCACTCTCATTTAGAAGCAACCAGTGTATTTAATTGATGTAGTAAAATATGCAATAAAATATTATTTCACAACAGATATTCCTAACTAATCAGAAAGCAAAGTACACGTGAAAATTATGACTTTATGAATTCTTTTTTTAAAATATTATTAATAGGTTAATGTAATTTATTTTATTTTAAAACATTCTTTATTGCAAGCCCTAGCAGTAACAACAAGTAGTCTGATATTTCTCTGGCCATATGACAGAATAACACTTCTCCACCCATCTGAGGTCTGAAGTGGCCACATTACCTACTCCGGCAATGACATATGAATGTTAATGATCTGTGACACAGTTGCCATAAACTTGTGGATGGAGTATATCCTTCTCTAGTTTCCTCTGTTGTCTGCCACAGTTACCCTCAATGGCTCAGATCATGATTACTCCATTTTTATGTGCTTCTGGTAAGGATCATGATGAACATGTAACAAGAATGAGAACTATAATGTTTATCTTGGTTATCAAAGCAGAAGAAAATGTGATATAATATTATTCATTCCTTTCATTTACTTTGAAATATGTTTATATGCTAAAATAAAACATTCTCATGGTGAATAGTTGTAACAAAATACTTGTGTCAGAACTAATGATTAAAATGATATATTTGTACACTCATGAAGCAAGGCCTCATTTATATTTTTAATATGAAGGACTATATAAAACTTCAGATACTAAGATCTTACAATTTGATTAAAGCTTAAGATGCACAAAACATTTATTCATTGATTCACTGGTTCAAAAGATTTATTAATTTTAAATGAGCTAATATGTGTAAAGCACTTACAACAAGGCCTAACACATATTAAGAGTTATAAAACTGTTAGCTGCTATTCTTATTTTTCATTTGACAAATACTTTTTGAGTCCAATTTAATATTGTTCTAAGCATCAGAAAAATAGCACAGAGCATTGTGTAACTTATTTCTTATAGATTCAGACACATGATTCTGAAAAAAATAACTTCTATAAAATTATTATGGAATAAAATGAAGCATGGGGGAGGACTGGGAAGTCTGTTGTCTGAAGAAGAGCATTCAGTTTTAAATATGAAGAAAGGGATGGTTTTATTCAAAAGCCAACATTTGGCCAGATCTTAGAGAAGGGTCAGCCTATCTAGCTCTCTGAGGAAACAGCTTTCTAGGCTTCTCTGTTAAGCTAGAACATACCTGGTAATGCTGCTGAAAGCAAGATGGTCAGTACAGCACCCATGTAGTGACCACAATACCTGGTATTGAGGGACATCCAGCATATTTGCAGCAGTGATTTTAGAACAAAAGGCAAAGATGAAAGCCATAAGCAACTGTGGGTCAGATCCTGGAGGGATTCCTGGGTGGTTTAAATAATTTAGATTAGTTATCCACGAGACAGAAAATCATTGATGGGTTAAAGCAAGAGAGTGGACTGCTGTGGCATACATTTTGAAAGGATCACTCTACTTGTTTGTGTTGAGTAGACTATAAGGGGGTAAATGCCTAAGAGGGAGATGTGATTAAAGATTATTACAATAGCTTGGACAAAGTGGTAATTGTGCACGTGGTAAGAAGAGGTCAACTATTAGTATATTTTGAGGATAGAACCAACAGTATTTGTTGATGGAAAGAATATAGAACATGAAAAAAAAAAAGGAATCAAAGCTAAGGTAACCGTTAACTCAGATGGGGAATATCGTGGAGGAAAGTGTCTGACAAAGCAATATCAGCTTGTCCTAACTGCTCCATTAATAACTCTTTGAAACCTTAATATGTGCCATTTCATGGTCTGGATGAGGAGAGTATGTTGTCTTGGCTAAAATGAACATAGGCAGGATCAGAAACTCTCTCTATATATTATATATATATACACACACCCATAAAAATATTATGGGTAATTATTTTTTATACAACTCTCTTCTGTCTCTCCAAGGCATCACCAGCCATCCAAACACTGTCAGATCTTATTGGTCCAGTTGCTAATCATTTTGTCTTTCTACATTGATTCACCATCTGCTGACATTAGATAATATGTCTAAGTCAGGATCATTCTTGAAATGTTCTTTCTTCACTCATTTTCTACCTGGTTTTTCACTGTAGTTTAATTTTTCCCTCCTCATAATGAAATAAATTCCAGATAAATCAAATATTTAATATGGGTGAATAAAGCTACAGCTATATTGGAAAAATATAACTGAATATTTCTACTAGATTTGAATGTGGAGATGATAACAACATATAGTATAAAGGAAAAGATGGATAATACTGCATTTAGGATTCCCTTAAAAGAATCTTTGTAACATAAGAGTCAGCCAGCTCAATAGCTCCTCCAACATAAGAACAGGTCTCTGTCCTCTTATGTAGTTATTAATGAGACTCTCAAAAGAATCAAAACTTTAAGCTGCAGTCATCATTTCAAGCTATTTATCCTTATTGACTTTCTAAAATACATGGAGTGAATTGTTTGACTGCACAACCTGCTGTGAGAGTCTAATATTTATGCAGCAATTAGAATTTCTGATTGATCTCAAATTTCTTTGGAGCCTGGAGAAGGATTAAGTTCTGTGAAGTAAGGGAAAGGTGTTTATTTCCCCCACATTTTCAGCCACATGTCTCTATGGCCCCAGGACAATCTGCTTATGCCCAGTTTCACAAAGAATTTTCGGAACTGCTCTGTCAAAATGTTCTAAGTCTTATATCTTTCGTGGCTTCATATCAATTTAAGGGGATCTATGGGTGATAAATCATTTAAAAACCTTCCAAGCTTCTCTTCTCTTCATCCTGATTCATGCCGAAGGACTTCCTATTTCCCCATGTTAAGTATAAAGAGAGAAATAAGATTCCTTGTTCAGTAATTATGGCAAACATATTTCTATGTGTAAATAGTTTGCCTTTTTAGGAACCAAGAATTTTATTGAAATTTAAGTAAAAATAAGAAAAATAAAACATGTACAAAATATTTTAGAATATAAGGTATACTACATGATGATGCTTGTGAGTAAAATCTGGAATTCTTAAACTGTTAAGAAAATTGTTTAAAAAGTTATTCTTTCCTTTTTTACTTTTAATAATTCTTTTTTAAAGAAAATCTTTTTCTTTAAAGTTTTTATTTAAATAACAGTTAACATAACATAACATAACATAACATGTAGTTTGTTAACATACAGTGTAGTATTAGTTTTGGATGTACAGTTTAGTGATTTAACACTTATATACAACACCCGAAGCTCGTCACAACTGCACTCTTCAACCCTCATTACCTATGTCACCCATCCCCCCACCCACCCAGAGACCCTCTGGTAATCATCAGTTTGTTCTTTATAGTTAAGAGTCTGTTTCTTGGTTTGCCTTTCTCTCTCTCACTTTTTTTCCACTTTGCTCCTTTGTTTTGTTTTGTTTCTTAAATTCCACACATGAGTGAAATCATATGGTATCTAAAAGACTTACATTGTTTAGAGTAATGCTCTCTAGCTTTATCTATGTTGCAAATGGCAAGATATCATTCTTCTTTATGGCTGAGTAATATTCCATCATATATATGCATCTATCTATCTATACATACATACATACATACATATATGCATGCACACACATACAAATATATAATGAAGTTTTATATATATATATATATATATATATATATATATATATAACTTCTTTATCCATTCATCATTCAATAGACACACATACAAGGGCTGTTTCTGTAATTTGACTAGTGTAGATAATGTTTCTATAAACATTAAAATGTATGTATACGTTTGTATTAGTATTTTTGTATTTCTTGGGTAAATACCTAGTAGTGCAATTGCTGGATTGTAGGGTAGTTCTAGCTTTAGCTACCTGAAGAACCTCCATACTGTTTTCCAGGGTGGCGCTACCAGTTTTCATTCCCCAAAAGAGTGGAAGGTGGTTCTCCTTTCTCTACATTCTTGCCACCATCTGTTGTCTCTTGTGTTGTTGATTTTAGCCATTCTGACAGGTGTGAGGTGATATTTCATTGTAATTTTGACTTGTATTTCTGAGGTGGTCAGTGATGTTGATCATCCAAATCAGCAAGAAAAAAGTAAAAATTTGCTATTTGCAGTTGACATAATTCTCTATATAGAAAAGCCATAAGACCACCAAAAAACTACTAGGACTGATAAATGAATTCAGTAAATTCACAGGATACAAAATCAATGTACAAAAATATGTTGCATGTCTATACACCATTAATGAAGCAGCAGAAAGAGAAATGGGGGAATTGATCCCATTTACAATTGCATCAAAAACAGTAAGATACTTAAGAATAAACCTAACCAAAAAGGTGAAAGACTTGTTCTCTAAAAACTATAAAATACTGACCGAAGAACTTGAAGATGACACAAATAAGTGAAAAGATATTGCATGCTCATGGGCTGAAAGAACAAATACTGTTAAAATGTCTATACTACTCAAACCAATCTACATATTTAAGGCAATCTCTATCCAAATACCTCCAGAATTTTTCACAGTGGTAGAACAAATAATCCTGAAATTTGTAAGGAACCATAAAAGACTCCAAACAGCCAAAGCAAACCGAAAAAGAAAAGCAAAGCTGGAGGCATCAGAATTCCAGATTTCAAGTTATATTACAAAGCTGTTGTGATCAAAACATTACGATACTGGCACAAAAATAGATGCATAGATCAATAGAACAGAATAGAAAACTCAGAAATAGAAAACTCAGAAATGTGGGTTTCCTGTTCTGTTCTATTGATCAGAAAATGGGGGAAAAATACAGTCTTTTCAAAAAAAATTGTGTTAGGAACCTTGGACAGCAACGTGCAAAAAATGAAACTGGACCAATTTATTACACTGACACAAAAATAAATTCAAAGTGGATTAAAGACACAATTGTGGGGCTTAAAACCATCAAAATCCTAGAACAGAATACAATCAGCAACCTCTTTGACATTTGCCATAGCAACTTTCTTCTAGGTAGGTCTCCTGAGACAAGGGAAACTAAAACAAAAATAAACTATCATCAAAATAAAAAGCCTCTGCACAGTGAAAGAAAAAATGAACAAAACTAAAAGGCTACCTGTGGAATGGGAGAAGATATCTGCAAATGATATATCTGATAAAAGTTTAGTATCCAAAATAAAGAACTCCTAAACCTCAACACCCAAAAAACAAATACTTCAATTTAAAAGTGGGCAAAAGACATCAATAGACATTTTGCCAAAGAAGACATAGAGGTGACCGACGGACACATGAAAAAATGTTCAATGTCACTGATCATGAGGGAAATTATTTGCTTTTTTACTATATGAGATGTTCATAAGTACCTGGATACAATGTCTTAGTAATTTCCATCAGTATCTTGATTTTTTTTTGACTTTTAAATACTATTATTTGAAGTGGTTTGAAGTTCTAGTGGCATGCATTATCATGTTCAAAGACACCAGTTAGGGGCTCCTAGGTGGCTCAGTTGGTTAAACGTCCTGCTTTTGATTTTGGCTCAGGTCAATATCTCAGGGTCATGGGATCGAGTCCACATGTGGCTCCCCATTCAGGAGAGAGTGTGCTTGTCTTCCTCTCCCTCTGTCCCTGCCAGTACTTACATATTCTCTCTAAAACAAATAAATATGTCTTTTAAAAAAGGTATCTATTAACAAATTGAGCTGGAATTTGAAGTAATAACTCTCTCTCTCTCTCTAACATGCCAAAGTATATCCCCTTACATTATAACATGCTGCCAAGCATACAAAAAAAAAAAAAAAATGAAAGACCAACCTGTCAACAAAACTGTAAAATAAAATTTCAAGTATAAAAAATAAAATATAAAAGATCAATAAATAAACAAAGGTTGTAGATATAGAATTCAAGTGAATATGAAGACAATAATAAAGGATATTTGTCACTTATCAAATTGGCTAACATTAACACCAAATTTTAGCAGTATTGTGATGGAACAGGAAATCTTTATACACTTAAGAACAGAATGCAAATTAGTATTGAAGTTTCAGAACAACTTAATTTTTATCAAAATGCTAAAACATTTTGTGTCATTTGATCCAAAAATTCCACACTTCTTGTTTATATATAATTATGATTATAATATAATATAATAATGTTATATGAAAGAAGTATGCTAGTTGGTGGAATAGGAAATAAATAAGAAGATAGTTTTTGCAAGGAACTTAAAAAGACTATTCATAAAATTAGTTATTTAAAAAATAAATAATAGTTTTATTGAGATATAATTCACATCCTATAAAGTTCTTTTTTTTAAAAACGAACAATTTAGTGTTTTCTGGTATATTCACAGGGATACACACAGATCCCCATTGTCTAGTTCCAGGATATGTTGCTGACCTCTAAAAGAATGGATATAACCAGTTATAAGGTTCTATTCATTATAAGTCACTCTAATATTCCCCTCCTCTTCTCTCAAGCCATTAATAAACATTATCCTACTTTCTGTCTCTGTGAATTTGGCTATTCCAGACATTTCATATAAATAGGATTATATAATATGACACATGTTGTGTCTGGCTTTTTTACTGAGTACAATGTTTCAAGGCTTATCATACTGTAGCATGTATCCATACGCCATTTTCTTCTATGGCTGAATAATATTCTCTTGCCTGCCTATACCATTTATTGCTTATCCATTCATTAATTGATAGATATCCATATTGTATCCATTTTTTTCCCCAATTTATTTATTTTCAGAAAAACAGTATTCATTATTTTTCACCACACCCAGTGCTCCATGCAAGCTGTGCCCTCTATAATACCCACCACCTGGTACCCCAACCTCCCAACCCCCCGCCACTTCAAACCCCTCAGACTGTTTTTCAGAGTCCATAGTCTCTCATGATTCACCTCCCCTTCCAATTTACCCAAATTCCCTACTCCTCTCTAACGCCCCTTGTCCTCCATGCTATTGGTTATGCTCCACAAATGAGTGAAACCATATGATAATTGACTCTCTCTGCTTGACTGATTTCACTCAGCATAATCTCTTCCAGTCCCGTCCATGTTGCTACAAAAGTTGGATATTTGTCCTTTCTGATGGAGGCATAATACTCCATAGTGTATATGGACCACATCTTCCTTATCCATTCATCCGTTGAAGGGCATCTTGGTTCTTTCCATAGTTTGGCGACCATGGCCATTGCTGCTATAAACATTGGGGTACAGATGGCCCTTCTTTTCACGACATCTGTATCTTTGGGGTAAATACCCAGGAGTGCAATTGCAGGGTCGTAGGGAAGCTCTATTTTTAATTTCTTGAGGAATCTCCACACGGTTCTCCAAAGAGGCTGCACCAACTTGCATTCCCACCAACAGTGGAAGAGGGTTCCCCTTTCTCCACATCCTCTCCAACACATGTTGTTTCCTGTTTTGTTAATTTTGGCCATTCTAACTGGTGTAAGGTGATATCTCAATGTGGTTTTAATTTGAATCTCCCTGAGGGCTAATGATGATGAGCATTTTTTCATGTGTCTGATAGCTATTTGTATTTCTTGATTGGAGAAGTGTCTGTTCATATCTTCTGCCCATTTTTTGATGTGTTTGTCTGTTTCGTGTGGGTTGAGTTTGAGGAGTTCATTATAGATCCTGGATATCAACCTTTTGTCTGTACTGTCATTTGCAAATATCTTCTCCCATTCCGTGGGTTGCCTCTTTGTTTTTTTGACTGTTTCCTTTGCTGTGCAGAAGCTTTTGATTTTGATGAAGTCCCAGAAGTTTATTTTCGCTTTTGTTTCCTTTGCCTTTGGAGACATATCTTGAAAGAAGTTGCTGTGGCTGATATCAAAGAGATTACTGCCTATGTTCTCCTCTAAGATTCTGATAGATTCCTGTCTCGCGTTGAGGTCTTTTATCCATTTTGAGTTGATCTTTGCGTACGGTGTAAGAGAATGGTCGAGTTTCATTCTTCTACATATAGCTGTCCAGTTTTCCCAGCACCATTTATTGAAGAGACTGTCTTTTTTCCACTGTATATTTTTTCCTGTTTTGTCGAAGATTAATTGACCATAGAGTTGAGGGTCCATATCAGGGCTCTCTACTCCATTCCACTGGTCTATGTGTCTGTTTTTATGCCAGTACCATGCTGTCTTGGTGATCACAGCTTTGTAATAAAGCTTGAAATCAGGTAAGGTGATGCCGCCAGCTTTATTTTTGTCTTTCAACATTTCCTTAGCGATTCGGGGTCTCTTCTGATTCCATACAAATTTTAGGATTATTTGCTCCAGCTCTTTGAAGAATGCCGGTGGAATTTTGATCGGAATGGCATTAAAAGTATAGATTGCTCTAGGCAGTATAGACATTTTAACAATGTTTATTCTTCCGATCCAAGAGCATGGAATGGTCTTCCATCTTTTTGTGTCTTCTTCAATTTCTTTCATGAGCGTTCTATAGTTCCTCAAGTATAGATCCTTTACCTCTTTAGTTAGGTTTATTCCCAGGTATCTTATGGTTCTTGGTGCTCTAGTAAATGGAATCGATTCTCTAATTTCCCTCTCTGTATTTTCATTGTTAGTGTATAAGAAAGCCACTGATTTTTTTATATTATGAATAATGCTGCTACAGACATTTGTGTGCATGTTTTTAAGTAAACATGTAGTTTCATTTCTCCTGAGTATATTCCTAGGAATGGAATTGTTTGTTTATAGAGCAACTCCATGTTATAAGACATACTATTAATTCCAATTCAAATATCTAAACCTATATCTCTGAATTAAATGATTATTCATAATTTATTACATATTAATAAGTGTTTATATTTATTAATAATTAAATAACATTCTCTGAGTTAAATAGTTTAACCAATAAATAAATAAAGCATTAATATCCTGTAATGAACTACCACAGTAAGAGGAATCAAAACTACCACTATGAATGGGAAAGATCATATCCTCAAGGAGCTGGAAGTCCTGTGTGTTGTAGAAAGGCAGATGACGAGGAGGATAGGACTCTCAATAAAATAGCTCTTCTTTTCATAATGCAAAGTTTCCTTTTCTAAATAAAACCTTGACATCTGAAAAAAATGTGCATTAATTTAGAAGATTTTCCCTCAGTTGCAGAGGAAAAAGGGATCTATTTTCTTTTACTCCTATAAAACTGAGTTATCATCATCATCCTCTTCCCCATCATTACCACTCTATGATTTGTCATAGACTAGTCACGAAAATCATGTAATGCAAAACAATTACAGAATTCCATAGCATATATTATAGAAAAAGTACATGCCTTGAGATACCAAACCTCTAGTTTTTATATGACCTAAAACGTAAGAATGTTTGATGTGTAGTCTTTGTATTCCTAAGAAAGAGAAAAGAAAATGTTATTTCTACAAAGTCAGAACTGTTCATTTCTGTTCTTATTGATGTGCAGAGGGAATCTCTCTACTATTCTAGGATTGACCTTATTCATTGCAAGTATTAGAGCAGGAGTCCTGGCCCTGAGTTTTTGAATAAAATTAATATTAACATAATTAGGAGATGATGCCATAATCTACTAGTTGATCAAAGTTAGATACCTCAGCTTGGGTTAAATGAGCTTGTGCAGTTGTACTGAGGAATTGAATTGAGTCCATCTTTCCCTCATCTTTCATATAGAAACTTTGTTGACAATAGCTATTAAAAATGGATTCTGGATATTGAAATATATTAAAAACTGTAGGTTCTTGAAAAAGAAAGATACATTTCATCCCTTCTCCATTGCTAGAAGTTTAGTGTATTCTGCATATAGAACTGTATTCATTTTAAAATTGTCTGTAATAGGACCTTATGTGCTATAGCCCATTTTTTTTGAAAATGCAGATAAAAGTTAAAGAGAATAAAGAGCTTCTCTCCTCTACTCCAGTTCTCTTGCTCTTTATTATCAAAGATATTTGTGTTGTTTTGTAGTAAACTTTGAAAAGTACAGCAATAGAAAACTTTATCATTAATATGTGTACAAAGAGTTATCATAAATGGAAGGGATCTTGAGGTTAAAACTCTGAAATCAAGATGTCAGCAGGGTTGTACCCCCTCAAAAGACTGGCAGAGACTTCTTCCTTTGTCTCTCCCACCTTAGTATACCCTGGCATTCCTTGGCTTCTTGCTGCTTAACTGCAGTCTCTTCCTCCATCCTCACATTTCTTTTCCTTCTGTATGCTTCTTCTCAGTGTTTCCCTTATACAGACACTTGTTGTGGGATTTGGGGCCCACCTGGATAATGAGGTAGACATCATTTGCAGAATCTTGATTTAATTATATCTTAAAAAGTCTTTTGAATTTAAGGCTACATTCGTGGGTTGCAGGAATTAAGTGGTGGTCATATTTACTTGGAGAGGCATACATTTCTATTCACTGATATTAATCCTCAAACTATGGATTTATTTTGTCTTTTTAAAAAATCATTTCATGATCTCATGAAATGAGAATCATACTTAGATACTCATTTGTGAGTGACCTGTTTTACTAGATTTTATATGTGCAAGATTTTACCATGCTGTCTCATAGAGAACCAGTTTATTCATTTTCATTGTTGTATAGTATTCAAGTTTATGAAGTATCACAAATAGTGTATGCATTCTTTTCTTAATGGACATTTGAGTTGTGTCCAATTTAGGGCTTTTATAAATATTATTAAAAAGATAATTCTCATTTTCTTGAATATATAGTCACAGTAAAAAAACAAAACAAAACAAAAAAAACGTATATATCAATTCTTAAATCTTGGAATCAAATGAGTTTGTTTCTATTATCTAACATTTCATTACATCCCCAGTGCATATTTGTTTTGTGCATACATGTATGTATATGTGTATGTATATATATATATATATATATATATGATTTTCAAATTATTTGTAAGTGGTTTGGTGTTTAATATTTCTATAACTAGAAGTCAGAAAACTTCCATAAACTTTAAAATCACAAAGCCGTCCCAATTCAGTAATTAGAATGTTCAAACTAAGATATTATTCAAAACTCTGAACTTGCTATATCATTAATTATCCTCCCCCTGAACAGCTTGGATCTGCTTCAGGCTGGAAGCCTGCTATGATTAAATGCGGGTTGATCCTTCTGCTCCCTTCTCTCTTTTGCTCACTGTGTCTCTGCTCTTTTGCTGTTAATCTGTTTAGATTCTGGCCAGAAAAGGGAAAGAAAGATAAATGCACATATCATGCTTATTTTTAATTAAGTAATGGAGGTGATGATTATGTTTCTTGACAACAATAAATAAAAATTAAATTTGTCTTTTCAAAGATAGCATTTTTTCTAATTTTTTTTTTAATTTCTCAGGATGGATTTCTTTCTTTTTGATTCATGTTTAATTTATGGTCCTCTCCACCAAAAATATGTGCTCGCTCTTTGGTATTAGCGATGTCTCTCCATAACACAGACTCTCTCTCCATTCACAGACTATATTCGATTCTCTCTAGCATATATTATGGCCATGTAGCTGCTCTCACCATAGAAGACAAGACACACTGATAAGCATTATTTCCAGGAGGAAGTTTTAGAAATCAGTGTTCCTACTTCATATGCTCTATTCCATTGTATCAGCTGACAACAAAGAGGTCTAAGGTTGGCAAATACACAGCAAGCCACCTGAGTCTAGAAACGTGATACGGCAGAAAGGTGCTTGCTTAGTACTGTGGCCTTGAAATGTTATGGCAAAAGAGATACTGTTCTCATTTTTAAATTACCAAAATTAAGAAATTGTTATAAAAATATGCATTACATTAGCTAATACAATGCCTATTTGCTATTTTGTTTTAATATAGGCACATAATATCTAGTTTTTACAGGCAAATGATTTGGGTTTCAGAATTTCTTAGATTTTGGAAGATTGTGTATACTCTGTAATGATTAACATTTACTGGGAATCTAGGAACACACAAAAATTAAAAAAAAAACTTCTCTAGTGAAAAATGTGAATATTCACACTAAGTGAAGTGAAGACTATATTTTTATTCACGTTTATGACAAATTTCCCCATAAAATGTATTTTGGCTCCTAACTTACATAATCGTTGGACTTAGAAATTTCAATTTAAGCAACTGACCTTGGGTTCAATATTTAAAGAAAGGGTAGTATCAATATATTATCTCAAAAATTGTAAGTTTAAATATTATGTGAAAAGTAACTGCAATAATGTTGGAGGCTGAATTTGTACAATTGACATAACTCAATTTTCCAAAATGCTTATCCATTTCCAAAATGTCAAGATTTATAGAAACCAAAACCCACAATCCCTTAAAAAGTCATTGGATCTATGAGTTATAAGATTTAGAACACGTTAATGACTTTTTAGAAGCCAACCAAGGATGATTTAGCAAATCACAACACAGCAAAAATGAGCACATCCCCTTGCAAACACTGAGATAATATTTCTCATCACACGTCACTTGTGTTTGGAATTTAAAAGATTGAAAAAATACTTTGACGTTTACGTTATTCTGTCACTAGCACTATTTTTAATAACACGGTATTATGATATACACAATATAAAATGCAAGATCCAGACATTAAAAAAAAAAACAAATTATTTCCTCTTACTTACAATTGATATGTGATGGGAAGGAATAGAAATGATTCAAGAAGGTTAAGTTCTAAACACAATTACCAAACGGAAAGATCAAGCTAAGTAATGCACATTGTATAATAAGTTTGAGAAATCTCTTGAATTCAATGATACTAAGATGTTTTCATAAGTCAAATGTTGTTGAATATATATAGTTAAGACTTTTTAAAAATATTTTAAAAATATGTAATTCTAAAATTTACAGATATCAATTAAAATGGTTTAAAAAGCTTTTTTTTTCCTCTTAATTTCGTATGGCTAAAAAATGAGACATTGGGAAATTATGGTGAGAAAATATTTAATGATATTAGAAAAAAATCTTTTTGTGCTCATGTAATTAATCTTCAATTCATTCTCTGAATTTGAATATAACAAAGTGTTAACTTTAAACAATTGTTTACAGAAAGACAGAAGTATAAGCAACACATATTAAAAGCCAAAAAATAGGCAAAAGAGCATTTTGCTACATATCAATCTGGGATTAATACAACACAGGACAAAAATAAAACAAAACCTAATTTATGGCCAGTGAAAGAAAAAACTTCAGAAAAAAAGTGTTCTAAATTGATCTAAAGCCACTTTGAAACAGGAATTACCAATTTATTTTTACATTAGATTTCCTGTATTTTGAATGCCTCTCTTTCTGTTCTAACAAGATTCAATTTACTCTCTACATAGTTTTGCTAAATATCATCACTTCTGAAAAACTAATTTTGGCTCTTACCATTGCATGGTATTGTACTCCAATTGTGTCCCCATATAAAATTTTTTTCAACTTTCCTGATAATAACTAACTTGTATCATTCTTTTATCCTACTTTGGATGCTTGGCAATTTGACCATTTGAAATACCATTCAGAAAATGACAGACTAATGCTGGTTATGAATATTAATATTTAAGCCTTTCACTTATCACTTTTTAAAATATTTCTCAACATAGGATTAGATATTTCTGGCCTGATACTATTTTATGTACTGATAGTAACCCATCATAATCTTCAAATAAGCAGAATTTTTAAATGAAATCAAATTATATCTATGTATATTTTTGTGTGTACATATAGCACTGTTATCTAGGTCTTGCTATGATAACTTCTGTAATATTAGGACTATTTTTCATTGTGGCTTTATTATTTTGAAATTTATATCTATATCACCCAATCTGAGTAATATTATTTGTCTTATTATCAGACACAAGCAGTAAGAGCATATTTAAGTACTTATCTTATAGTACACAAATAAAGGTATTACATAAAAGATTAATAATCTTTAAGAAATCATTTGTGTATGCATATTGGTAATGTTATTAAAATTCATTTTTTATATTTAACATTTGTATAGATGTTTACCAACTAAAAATTAACCTAATTAGAAATGTGCTTTCCTTTGTGCTTGTTTGTGTTATCTCTATGTAGTTGGCATACTCATATACTATTGAATATATTATGTGTATTACTTTTCCATATTAACATTTTAAAATTTAAGCTCTTCTAATTATAGATACAGTTTAATCCAATTAAAATTTCTCTATAGAGGTGTAATGATCCCCAACTATATAAGCAGATTTTCAAAACTGTTAACGAGTTTAATGATTGGTTTATGTAAGAAAGAGAATTCCTGATGTTGAGCAAAATAAAATAATTTTGACTCAAATATATATATGTGTGTGTGTGTCTATAAAATATACAAAATGGAATATATAATTATATGGTATATATTAATTACATATTAATTAAATGTATATTTATATGGTATATAAATATGTTATATATTTTATATATAAATTATTATCTCTATATATACATATATATGAATATATGTGTTATATATATAAAATTCATTACTAACCTCACCTTAGTAACATTGTAAGGCAAATATCACCCTTCTTTTCAAGACCTGCCCCTCAGCTGGACAAGAAAGGCTGCCCTCTTTCTTTATATCTGCTGCCTGGTCTATATATAGACATACTGTCCTGATTGCTAAATAAGCAATCAACATTCTTACTTTTATGTAGGCTTCTCAATATTTTTAACATATTATTTTACCTCCTAGTTTGCTTTTCAATGTGATATTATGACTTGCATTCCTTTTTCTTTTAGAGACTTTACATTTTAGTTATAAACAAAGGAAAAAAAAATATCTGTTTGGTCTTAGAAGCTAGTCTGACTACTTCAGTGCTTTGGGAAAAAAACATTCCATGAACTCATCTACAAATTATTGTATTGGAGATAACCAAGCTGAACATTTGAGGACTATTTCTAAAATCTATTGGTTTTGAACTATTAGAGCTTAGCTAATTAAATTTTTAGTTTAATGTATAATGATTAAGAAATATTCATTTTAATTTAATCTACTTCTCAAGGTTAATAGGGCACATATTTTTAAATGAAATTGTTGAACAAAATTCCTCATAGCAATATTATTCATAATCACAATAAAAGCTAGTTCTTATATTATGCATCAAAGCTACTTTTCATATTATACATCTCTCTGAGGAGGTCAAAAATTGAAAGGGCAGTATTTTGCTAGTCCTTAAAGGTTTTCTGTTAAACTAAATTAGGCTTCAGACTTAAGCAAAAACAAAACAAAATAAAATAAAACAAAATTAAAAAAAAAACAACTTTCTGATCTAAGGGAAATAAATAAAAAATTTATAAAATTTTGACAAAAGTCTCTTTAATCATTCAAATATCTTTATTTTATTGCCTTTCCTATTAGATCTTTCATCAATCACTTGGTTTTTCAAAGAAACAGAGGTAGGAAGAGATGGGTAAAGCTAGAAGTCAAACTGCCACCTTTCTGAAGAGTTTTTATTTCTTCTGGCACCATCATAGCTTATCCTTATTTTTATTATTTCTTGTGGATGTTTTGGGGGATGTCCTCACATTATTAAGATCAGTGTTGAGGATTTTGTCGTTTGCCTAAAGCCTTAGTAAATGCTGGGCTGTAGAGGTGGCTGGATCTGCAAAATACTTGCCATTTCTTTCTGTTAATTCAATTCTCTCCAGTTGAAAAAATACTTCCTAGAGGAATTATATATGCCAATAAATTCTTTTCTTTTTTCCATAGCACAGAGGGTAATACCAGGCCTAGGCTTACTGAATCACAGGCCTGAAATAGGCAAATCCCACAAACAGAAATAGTTCCTTTCCATTGGCTAGAATGACTTTACTTTTTAAAAATAAGAGTACAAGTCTATTTTTTGGTGCCACTACCATGCTGTCTTGGTGATCACAGCTTTGTAATAAAGCTTGAAATCAGGCAATGTGATGCCCCCAGTTTTGTTTTTCTTTTTTTTTTTTTTTTTTTAAGATTTTATTTATTTATTTGACAGAGATAGAGAGATCACAAGTAGTCAGAGAGGCAGGCTCCCTGCTGAGCAGAGAGAGGAGAATGCAGGCTCCCTGCTGAGCAAAGAGCCTGATGCAGGGCTCGATCCTGGGACCCTGGGATCATGACCCAAGCTGAAGGCAGAGGCTTTAACCCACTGAGCCACACAGGTGCCCCATCTTTTTCTTTTTCAACATTTCCTTAGCAATTTGGGGTGAGAGTAGAGAGTTCAGATATGGATCGTCAACTTTATGGTCAACTAATCTTCAGCAAAGCAGGAAAAAATATATAGTGGAAAAAAGACAGTCTCTTCAATAAATAGTGCTGGGAAAATTGGACAGCTATGTATAGAAGAATGAAACTCGACCATTCTTTTACACCATACACAAAAATGAACTCGAAATGGATAAAAGACCTCAATGTGAGACAGGAATCCATCAGAATCTTAGAGGAGAATATAGGCACTAACCTTTTGACATTGGCCACAGCAACTTCTTTCAAGATATGTCTCTAAAGGCAAAGGAAACAAAAGTGAAAATGAGCTTTTGGGACTTCATCAAGATCAAAAGCTTCTACACAGCTAAGGAAACAGTCAACAAAACACAGAGGCAACCCATGGAATGGGAGAAGATATTCACAAATGACAGTACAAAGGGCTGATACCCAAGTTCTATAAAAACCTCCTCAAACTCAACACACACAAAACAGACAATCATGTCAAAAAATGGGCAGAAGATATGAAGAGACACTTCTCTAATGAAGACATACAAATGGCTAACAGACACATGAAAAAATGTTCATCATCACTAACCATCAAGGAGATTAAAATCAAAACCACATTGAGATACCACCTTACACCAGTTAGAATGGCCAAAATTAACAAGACAGTAAACAAAATGCATTGGAGAGGATGTGGAGAAAGGGGAACCCTCTCACACTGTTGGTGGGAATGCAAGTTGATGCAGCCCCTTTGGAAAACAGTGTGGTGATTCCTTAAGAATTTAAAAATAGAGCTACCCTATGACCCTGCAACTGCACTACTGGGTATTTACCCTAAAGATACAGATGTGAAAAGAAGGGCCATCTGTACCCCAATGTTCATAGCACCAATGGCCACAATCACCAAACTGTGGAAAGAACCAAGATGCCCTTCAGTGGACGAATGGATAAGGAAGATATGATCCATATATACTATGGAGTATTATGCCTCCATCAGAAAGGATGAATACCCAACTTTTGTATCAACATTGACGGAACTGGAAGAGATGCTGAGTGAAGTAAATCAAGCAGAGAGAGTCAATTATCACATATAGTTTCACTTACTTATCACGCATAAGAAATAACACAGAGGACATGGGGAGATGGAGAGGAGAAGTGAGTTGGGGGAAATTGGAGGTGGAGATGAACCATGAGAGACTGTGGACTCTGAGGAAGTAACTGAGGGTTTTGGAGGGGAGGTGGGTGGGATGTTGGGTTAGCCTGGTGGTGGGTATTATGGAGAGCATGTATTGCATGGAGCACTGGGTATGGTGCATAAACAATGAATTCTGGAACACTGAAAAGAAAGTAAAAAAAAATATTAAAATTAAAAAAAGAATACAAGTATCTCTTTAAATTTAAAAAACAGAAATTTATAATTTCTGTTTTGGATGTTTAGGTGTTCTGTTTCAGTGTGAATCATTGCTATATCTATCATCTGTATCTATCTATCTAATCTATCATCTAATCTTTCATCTATCATCTATCATTTATCTATAATCTATACCTATCTATAGCTTCAATTTCTAAGAATCTAAATAAAATATTTTAAATACAGTTGTAACCAGAAACTTTAGCAAATTCATGAGAAGTAATGACTCAGAACCTTCATCACATGCAACACTTTCTTAAATGTGGTCCAGTTTTACTTCCCATTAATCTTTTGCCTAAATAACAGTGTTGTTTCCTGACAACTTTTACATATGTCCTACTGCACCTGATGTTTCCTTCTTGATTGTGGAACATGAAAGACATGAATTTCTAGAACTTTAGTAAGATGAGGAGACTAGAATCCTTAAGGTGCTAAAAGGGACAAGATATACACTCTGTGACATGAGATTTTCTGATGGTCCCAAATGTACTCTTTTTTTTGATTATGAAACTGTATTTTCAAACATCTAACTGCAGTGATTGATTTGTTACACTGTTGTTGAGATGACCAAGTCCTTCATAGAAGGACTATTAATAACTATGTTTATTTTTTAGATTGAGGAACTAGAGCTGAGAAATTAGAGGGAGACTCAGAACTTCAGAAAATTATACATGAACACACCCAAAGTAGGAAGGCACTATGAAATGGGAGAACATGGAGAAGGTATTAAGAATGCAGAAGACTAACTTTATTCATAGCACAATTTATTGTTGTGTTGTCATAATTAAGTCTTACCACTCCTATTCCAAGTTATTTCAGTTTAATTGTAGAAAAATTAACTATGCTTGGTGTTTTTTTATTGTGGTTATCAGCTAAAGCAGATACCACACACCAACCTGGTTTTCTTTCTAATAACCACAAGAAAGAACTAGCCGCAGTAGATACTAATAGATTGTATGAAACAAAATACAGTATCTATTTTCCCAATATTACCTTCATAAATATCTATGACTGAATATGGACATGTGTAGACTGCCAAATATAGATTGGTTAACTCTACATTTTGGATAAAGAACAATACATGATTTTATTATTTTAACTCACTAACTCATACATTTGCTAGAATATTAATTATCTATTATCTTTAAGGCCATAAAGAAGCAAACCAGTAAATGTATGAAACTGTTTCAGATACTGGTGATACAAAAATAACATCATTTTTTTGGAGAAGGAGAGTGAGTGGGGATGGGAACCAATATTATAAATGAAGACTAGAAGAAACCTCTCTGAAGAAATAAAATATTTAATTTTTTAGCTTCCAGGTTTTAGTTATCATTCTTCCATTCTTCCTACTAACCCACCTCCAAGGCCTAGGCAATCACTAATCCACTTCCAATTTTCAGAGTTTTGCTTATCCTCGGTATAGCAGATCAATGGAATAATATTATACATATTCTTTTGTCACTGGCTTCTTTTGCTTAGCATGTTTTCTTTTTTTATATTATTTGCATGTTTTCTTTTTTTATATTATTTGCATGTTATATTTGTTTTTATTTTTTGAAGTTTTTATTTAAATTCTAATTAGTTAATATAGTGTAATATTGGTTTTAGGAGTAGAATTTAGTGATTCCACATTTACATACAATACCCAGTCAAAACAAGTACTCTCCTTAAGCTAATCACCCCTTTAGACCCTCCCCTTACCAACCTACCCTCCAGCAACTCTCAGTTTTTCCTGTATGTAGTTAAGAGTCTCTCATGGTTTGGCTCAATCTCTTTTTTCCCCCTTTCCCCTATGTTCATCTGTTTTGTTTCTTAAATTCCACATAGGAGTGAAATCACATGGTATTTGTGTTTCTCTGACTTATTTTGCTTATCATAATATAGTCTAGTTCCATCTATATTATTATAAATGGCAAGATTTCATACTTTTTGATGGCTGAGTGATATTCCATTGCATGTACACTTCTTCTTTATCCATTCATCAGCTGAAGGACATTTGGAATCTTTCCATAATTTTGTTATTATGGGTAATGCTCCTATAAATATTGTAGTGGGGTGCATGCAACCCTTGAAATCAGTATTTTTGTATCCTTTGGGTAAATACCTTGTAGTGCAATTGCTGGGCCATAGGGTAGTTCTGTTTTTAACTTTTGGAAGAACCTCCATACTCCCACCATCAGTATGAAAGCTCTAATTTCTCCACATCCTTGCCAACACTTCTTATTTTCTGTGTTTTCTTCTATACTTTTGATTATGGCCATTCCAATGGGTGTGAAGAAATATATCATTGTGGTTTTGATAGAAATTTCCCTAATGAATAATGATGTTGAGCATCTTTTCATGTGTTTGTTATTTGTGTCTTCTTTGAAAAATGTATTTTCAATTCCTTGACAGTGTCTTTTAGAGCACATAAGCTTTTTTAGGTTTAATCAAATCTAATTAATCTTGTTATTTTAGTTTATTTTTTTGATATCATGTCCAAGAATGTGTAATTCAAGGTCTTGAAGATCTATGCCTATTATTTTCAGAAGTTTTATAATTTTAGTTCTTATATTTATGTCTTAACATATTTTTTTAGTTAACTTTTGTATATTGTGTCAAGGAGGAATCCAACTTCATTTCTTTGCATGTGATTATTCAATAGTAGTTTTTTGATACTCTTGATATTCTTTTATTTTTTTACATTTATTTCAGTAATCAAATCATGGTGTTGAAACTTTAATTGCATCTTAGCTGATTTTCAGAATTTGATTTCTACTAACTACTTGGAGCATACAGACTGAGTCTATCCATCCTTCTAAAAATGACTTTTTATCAGCTAGATACTCAGCAGATGATATTGATAAACTTCAAGTTTTTTTTTTAATTTAGTCAATAGCCCCAATATAAAAATTCCAACGATCCAAACTTGTATTGAAAAACTAAAATGTTTTAATATCTGGTGAGAATTTTACCAAGTATGAGAGCAGAACAAAAATTAGTAGAGGTAATGAAGTAATCTATAAACCAGTTTGACATGACCATTTGTTATTTTATGTCTTAGCTATTTTTTGTTGACCAGACATTTATATTGTTTACTTATTAATATATATTTTTTTCTTGGTTTATTGGAAAGGAAGGACTGTGATAACTAAACATAATATAGAATGATTAAAAATATCTTTATTTTCATGTATTTCTTTTCAAAGATATTTCAAGTTAAATTACATTAATCAAGACATAAGATGCTACACAAAATTCAGAAATTTTATAAATCCTTCAAACAGTAGACCAGACGACAGTGGTTTTTTGAGTAAAGAAAATGAGTAGCCTCCTCCTACAAGTGAGTATTTGAAAGATACATCATGGGATGGCACCCCTTTCTTCTCATACCCTGAAGTGATCTGTTTGTGTGCTAAACATGTCAAATGTTAATAATGCCTATTATATTTCCAGTAACAAATTTTATTATAATAAATTAATGAATAACTTAAGATAATTATTTAAAGACTATCATCAGATGAGAATCAATTGGTTGGCTAATTAAATATTTGTACTTCAGACTTGTGAATTAGAATCTCTAGAGAAAAGGTTTGGAAATAAAGTTTAAACTAAACATGTACATTCTTGTCATGATCTCTCCAACAAAGTTAGAAATGTAATACTAAAATTATAAAACAGAATTTATTATATATATGTGTATATATATTAATTATAATCCAATCCAACCTATGAAGATTATGTATTTGTTAAACAACTAGGAAATTTTTCACTAGTAATGAAAACAAAAATGAAATCAAAACACAACTGGGAGAAAACTCTAGAAAGATCTGTAAAGCCTGTCAGCAAATATTTTAAGATTCTGGAATATTATTTTTGTTACTTCCACTCAGTGCTTAAATATTGTAATTATGGACAGTTTGGACAAACGATACCTCTTCCTCTTTCAGATAAACCATGACAGAGATACTGTGTGTTTGCAAACTGTTCATGTGCAGTGGAGCCAGAACATAAATAATAGAAATATTCAAAGTTTCTAAATTATCAGATAAGTTCCTACTGAGTGAATACAACTAAACAAATGGGGACACCTATAACCCAAATATATTAATTTCTTCAAATTAAAATTGATAATATTAACATGTTATTATTAACCTACTTCAGCTTAAATTCTTATAACTATTCTTTTAAAAGGTTTTTTTGCTTGTTTGTTTGTTTGTTTTAAGATTATTTGTTTAAGAGAGAGAGAACAAGGGGAGGGACAGAGGGAGAAGAAGAGAGAGAATCCCAAAGCAGAGTCCTCCTGGCTGAGTGCTGAGCTCAACATGGGGATGAATCCCAAGACCTCAAGATCATGACCTGAACTGAAACCAAGAGACAGCTACTCAATCAACTGAGCCATCCAGGCGCTCCTGTTATAACTATTCTTTTACAGTTAACTATTATGCTTTGGGTTTTTTTGTTTTGTTTTGTTTTATTTGTTTATCTTGGTAATCTTAAAGGCATTATTCAGACTCATATACTAATATATTCAATTTTATGTTTCACTCTGTAAAAAAATATATGCAAAGCATTTTAATTAATGCCAAAATTAATCTAAGTGAATTTTTAAAATACATTGCCAAGAATGCAATAAAAGGATAATAAATGAACCTCCTTATGATTTTATCTGTAGTATCAATGTTCTGTTGAAAATACACAGAAAGGTTAATTTCTGCATTTGTTTTATATGATCATTAATATTCACATTACATCGCTTTTTAAAAATTATGTGTCTTATTCATAAATGTCATTTATGTTATCTGTATTCTGTACCTCATGATAACTATATTAATATTTATGCTTTCAAATTTTAATAAAGGATTATTTACATCGGAGGGACATAATAGAGCCATGAATCATGGTGTATGTTTATAACAATTTAAAAAAAGCCGTATAATAGAAACAAGAGAATGTGATTCCTTTATTGGATTCAGCTAATAGTTTTTGCCTGAGGTTTTTCACATGATTGCAGTCAGAGAAGAGCTAGACTATAGTCATCCTAAAATTCCACTAAGCTAGTCCAACATAGTTAAGTCACAATCTTGGCAGGGGTGCCTGTTACCTGAAACCTCAGTGGGGATGTTTACCAGAACACCTACTTCTGACTTTTGCCTTTAGTTTGGGCTAATCAAAGCATGGTAGCTAGGTTCTGGGAAGTGGTATCACACACACACACACACACACACACAAACACACACCCCCCACACAAGCAACTTGAGATAAGAGGTCTAGACAAAGGCTGCAAGGCTTTTTAAGATACAGTCTCAGATACCACACTGAATCACCTGATCCCATTCTATTGATCAAAAGTGAGTCTCTTGACCAGATCAGAGTCAAATAGATTGCTTACATGAGGGAGTAAATGCCAAGATGCTTGATTCATTCAAGAGTCCTGTTTGGAAACTAACTGGCCCACAAGAAGAGAGTAGGTCTAAAAATAGCTTCCCCAGGTCTGGAGCTTTCTAAGTGTGGAGGGCCATGACATTTTTTGGTTAGTGTACCCACGACCTTAAGACATTGCTATGGATTGCTTAACTGAGACTATAAATAATAGAGAAGATGTTTTTCAGATATATTTTTCAAGACTCATAATAGTTTTATTGCTGTCTATCTTGCTTTGTTTTGCTTTTAAAAGATAAGCCCACAATAAAGATGGCTTATTAACATGGTCATCTTTAATTATACAATGCCAGGTTTTAGGTTCTAACGGAAAAAAGAAATAACAACAGTGGTTTCAAAAACAAAATTCAATTGAGCTTTGCTATGTGCTATCTCTGAAATATTGAAAAAGATATATGTAATTCAGTTTAATTCTAAAAATATTATGATGTGAAGTTTCTTGCCTATGAATATTGCAAAGAATTCATCCTAGTATATATTATTATAGACTAAAAATGAAATAAAACAAACAAATCTTCTAAAACTATAATTATATGTTAAAAAAGAAAGCTATATAACTTAATTTAATAGCAGTAATAATTTAGGAAACACATTACAAAGTATATTAATATAGATATCAATGAATTGAAAAAAGAGGTTCAAGAATATAAAGTCATACCAATGTTGTAACAACAGTGATGAATTTAGATATCTTTTCTTTGCCCAAATAATACTTAGGGAAATATGAGTTCTTGTTATTCTGAAACACACATATTATTAAATTATTTTAAAGTGTTAGCTTGATGTAATGTTTGCATGAAAAAGTATATATAGATGAATCTTGAAAAAAGATTGAGCAAAACACTAGGATATGAAAATATTAACATGATACCATTCATGTGATTACAAAATTAGCCAATAAATATTTAAATATATAAAATAAGATAAAAACATCATCAGCTTAGACTTGGGTTGGTAGGGATAAAAATTGAAGATCTGGGGGGCGCCTGGGTGGCTCAGTGTGTTATGCCGCTGCCTTCGGCTCAGAGCATGATCTCAGGGTCCTGGGATCGAGTCCCGCATCGGGCTCTCTGCTCAGCAGGGAGCCTGCTTCCCTCTCTCTCTCTCGCTCTGCCTGCCTCTCTGTCTACTTGTGATCTCTGTCTGTCAAATAAACAAAATCTTTAAAAAAAAAAAAAAATTGAAGATCTGATCTTATTTTATTTTTCCCTCCATCCCCCTATGATCATTATTGGGGTCCATTATCAAAGGAACGAGACTGAGACAAAGTAAAAATTATGCAAAGCTTTATTCTATGCCAAGTATTAGAAGTCAGACTGACAGACTGGGGGAATGAGACTGGGACAAAGTGAAAGTTATGCAAAGCTTTATTTTCTGCCGAGCATTAGAAGATAGACTGACCAGTCAGGGCTGCCTCTGAAGAGAGCGACCCCTCCCAGCCTCACAGACTAATTTTTATAGAGCAAAAGCCTGGCCACACATAGGTGGCAAATGACATTGTAACATACACAGAAAGTTACATAGTCATGTTGGGCCACACGCAGGTGTCCAATTGAATTACAATTTACCCCATAGTAGCTGTTTGAACTAACCTATTACCTGGCCAGAATTGGTGCTCAAGTTTGGCACCCAAAAGGCGGGGTTTACATTCTTTTGTGGTTAGGGAGATAGTATGTGTGCTTTTTACTGATTGGATGTCTCCACTTGGCTTGACTCATCCTTGTACTCTGGGCTCTGTTATTAGGAACTGGTCAACCATATTTTACTGGTTTCCCAGACTTGCTTCTAATAAGTTCCTCTTGGGGGGGGGGCAGGGTCAATTTAAGTTTTATTGCACAAACAACAAAATGGCTTTTTAACTGAGATGGAGTCACTCTGGCTAAGTAGGCCCTTATAATCATCTTTTTTGTTTCTTAAATTCCAATTATGAGTGAAATCATATGATAATTGTCTTTCTCTGATTGACTTATTTTGCTTAGCATAATACCCTCTAGTTCTAGTTGTAAATTGGAGAAAGGGGAACACTCATACTGCTGGTGGGAATGCAGACCTGTGCAACCAGTCTGGGAAACAGTATGGGGGTTCCTCCAAAAGTTAAATATAGTGCTCTCTAACCCCCAGCAATTGCATTGTCAGGTATTAACCCAAAGGGTACAAACCTAGTGATCGGAAGGGGCACCTGGACCCAGTGTTTATAGCAGCAATATCCACAATAGTCAATCTATGGAAAGAGCCTAGATGTCCATCAACAGATAAATGAATGAAGAAGATGTAGTATAGGGGCACCTGGGTGGCTCAGTGGGTTAAGCCTCTGCCTTCGGCTCAGGTCATGATCTCAGGGTCCTGGGATAGAGCCCCACATCTGGCTCCCTGCTCAGCAGAGAGTCTGCTTCTCCCCTCTCTCTGCCTGCCTTTCTGCCTACTTGTGATCTCTGTCTGTCAAATAAATAAAGAAAAATTTTAAAAAGAAAAAAGAAGATGTGGTATAAAGAAATACAATGGGAAATTACTCAGACATACACAATTCTTTCTAGATTTAAGAGGAAGCTAAGGGATAGGATATTACTGGAAGGAAAGAGGGTTGAAAACCTGTTTTTTGTTGTTGTTGTTGTTGTTGTTTTGCTGTTTTCAGTTTTCATTTGTTACTTTTTTGGGAAGACAGATAAAACATAAGGTTCACACATGTTAGGAAGGAATAACAAAATACCGAGAAATGTAAAAAGAATAGACTGTCAAAATTTAAAGGTATGTCAGAGGTTTTTAACAGATTAAATTAAGAACATTTGTCACACAATTTTGGTTTTGAAGATTTGAATAAAAAAATACTTATTTAATATATTGTTGCATTAAAATTGTATATAAATATATGCATACCTACATATTCATATGTTTTTCAATTGAATTATAATAAAACTTCTATTTTCAGGAAATATATGGTCACAAGAAATACTTATATTACTTACTGAACTTTGTTCTCACATATTAATTGAAAAGGTCTTAAGGTTGTAAAGTAGACATAGCCTTAGGTTTTAAAAATTGGTATTCCATTGGTTTTTATGCTTGTCAGTCTAACTCAAACAGCTGTATCAGTCACTTTTTTTTAAAGATTGTATTTATTTAATTTGCGAGAGAGGGAGAAGGAGAGAGAAAGAGAGAGATCATGAGTGGTGTGGGGGAGGGACAGAGTGAGAAGCAGATTCCCCACTGAGCAGGGAGCCTGACCAAGGACCCTGGGATCATGAACTAAGCCAAAGGCAGGTACTTAACCAACTGAGCCACCCAGGCACACATATTGGTCACTTTAAGATGATTTAAAACTTTCTATTTATGAAAAATTTTGTACCCTAATCACCCAGATAGTAGGTTTACTCTGTTTTTAATTTTTTTCACAATGTATTTGCATTATTATACAATCTGTCAGCATGATCAAGTCCTCTCCAATTGCATAAATGAGGATTTATTTTTGCTTAATATTTTAATATATGTTACCACATCTTCCTCATTTATTTAATGAAAATGATTTCAACTCAAAATATCTGCAGTATACTGAGGCCAATGTTCTTCTGCAATATGCTTTCATTCTTACATTTTTATCTATGCTTATTCTGAGGAAATTGTAAGCATTTGCGATTATTAGTTGTATACATACATTGAAAGAAAAGCTGGAGAAAAATGTTAGAAATAATTTGCAGATGACAAGATTTTCTGAAGTACCATGTACCTCCACAATTGTAGTTTGTGAATATACTACTCAGTTTTATGCTATTTCATTTCTCAAAAAAGACACAACATGACTTGAAATGGTAAAAGTGCTTTACCCCATACAGTCAACAACTTTCAGAAACTATTTCATAGAATCTTGGTGTGATGAGACAACAAGATGGCTGTTTCCCTCTTTATATCATTGTTAGGGGAGCAAGAGGGAGAGTGTGCTGATATATTCTGCCAACAAGCACATGAAAAACAATGGCAGCACATAATGTATTGCCAGAGAACAGTTCATTACACCATGTCATTCAAAAAGAATGTATTAGATACTTTTATTTGTGTATTATAACTTGGGGAAGGTGAACTTTATAAAAAATATTTAAATTTGAGAATTATCTTTTTGGAGGTGAAATAGTCATGTTTATTCATAGAGAGCTGCTCATAAACTATACCAATCGATACATGTGTCATTATTTACAGTTAAGCTACCCACATAAATATATGTAACTTTTTTATAACTTGTTGATGTAATGATGATAGTGAAAATTTAGTAAGCCCTGATAAAAGAGGTGTAGTGTGAAAAAGTGTGAAATAATTGGGGAGGAAGCAAAACCATTTATAGATGCTTTTTTTCCAAAAACACTCTTATTTCAAAAGCTGGATTTTTTTTTTAAGATTTTATTTCTTTATTTGACAGACAGAAATCACGAGTAGGCAGAGAAGCAAGTAGAGAGGGAGAGAGGAGGAAGCAGGCTCCCTGCTGAGCAGAGAGCCCTATGCAGGGCTCAATCCAGGACCCCAGGATCATGACCTGAGCCGAAGGCAGAGCCTTTAACCCACTGAGCCACCCAGGTGCCCCTGAAACTAGTACTGCCAATGATGTGAGAATAAAATTTTTGTGGCCCGAGAATCTTTGTGCCCCTTTTTTTTATTGAAACCCCGATTAAGAACACCTGATTGCCAGAGTTTAGTAAGCCAGGTGTCCCTACTCATTTTTAAGTCATTTGAAAAAGTGTCTACCTGGATTGATCTGCTCCTATTGTGAGAAGGAAGCTCTGCCCTCTATTTAGATTAATAAAGTAAGGCTTCTCTCAAGCATTGCAACTAGGCATGAGGAAAACAAACAAACAAACAAACAAACCTCGGAAAAATAAAAATAAAAGTAACAAGAAAAGGAAAAGGGAGAAAACAAGCAGTATATTCCACACTATTGACTTTCTAATGGAAATATACACACTTCTTCTCATCTTTACAAATAAAAATGGTTCTTATCCAACATAATTCATATATGTTTCATAATATTAGACACACATTTTTTAGCTCTCCAAAATACAAATACAAATTTGAAAATACAAACTCATATTATTTATTGCACTCCACTGAACATATAGTTTATCCTGGTAATCCCTATTGTTTCTCTAGTTCTGTCACAATTCATCTTAAAAATTCTCTAACTATGGATTAAGTTATAATTTCATTATCTCTAATGCCATATATATGTATATACATATATATATATAGAATTGATAGATAAGAGATAAGAAAATATTATTTGATATACACAACACAGATTTTTTGAACTCTACAAAGAAAAACACAAACACACAAAAACTTCATGAATTCTAATATTATCTACTGGTAATGAATCTATATTTTATAATATAAAATATTATATTTATATAATATAAATATGAAAATATGTTTCTCCACTATTTATTCCATATTTCCTTTAATTTTAGTTTGATCATTAGCCAGTCATCCTTCTTTATCAAATAATGTGATTAAAACTATTTGGAGGATTGTAAACCTTCTATTTTTCTTCCTTTAGAGATTTTTTTTTTAACTTTTACTACTAGA
The DNA here is from genome assembly GCF_020171115.1 of Neogale vison. Classification (NCBI taxonomy): domain Eukaryota; kingdom Metazoa; phylum Chordata; class Mammalia; order Carnivora; family Mustelidae; genus Neogale; species Neogale vison. Next base: position 294,116,923 of record NC_058091.1, read on the forward strand.
CAGGCTGTACTAAGATATACAGAGGCAATCTTTTGAAGTCCATTCATACAATTTTTTTCTTCCTTCTGCAATAGCAACCACACTTCTCCTTGAAAGCCAGAATGGATTATTTCAGCCATAATCATACTCCGTTTCTTTTATTGCCTTTGCCTGTTCTCCCTAAAGAATTAAAAAAAGGAAAGAAAGAAATAAAAAAATGAAAAAGAGTGAAAGAGTGAGAAAGAGAAACAAGCAAAAAATGTCCAACAATATAACCTCAGTTTCTAGTTCATAAGTCCCATGCTAAGTCTAAAAATGGGAGCTTCTTTCCTCAGGAATTATAATTTTCAGAAAAGAATTTCCACTGAAATCATCTTGTGCAATGTTCAGAAAGCACCATTTCTCTTTTCTCTTCTGGTTCCCACATCATGTATTCTTTCAATGAGAAAAAAAAAAAAAAGAAGGAAAGAAATTGATATGGATAGAACTCCAAACTCAGAAGGTTTTCTCTCCACCACAACTAGGTTTAAGAGGGGAGTTAAAGAGGAGAAGGGAGCAGAGGGAAATTGGAAGGGGAGGTGAACCATGAGAGACGATGGCTCTGAAAAACAATCTGAGGGCTTTGAAGGGGCCGGGGGTGGGCGGTTGGGGGAACCAGGTGGTGGGTATTAGAGAGGACATGGATTGAATGGAGCACTGGGTGTGGTGCAAAAACAATGAATACTGCTATGCTGAAAATAAATTTTAAAAAATTTTTTAAAAATTTTAAAAAAAGAAGGTTCTAGAATGCTTGTTGCTTCTAGGTTATGTAATGCAAATAAATTCCATGACAATTAGCTTATTGCCCTGTTTTTCATGTACATTTCTTTGGTCAGATGCAACACTGTTTTATAAAATATCAGCAATAAAATGATTTCATGAAACAAACTTAGAGGTTTCTGAGAATAGCACTGGCTAAAGAGAAAACAACTACAAACTGTTAAGTGTATACTGTCAAAACCATGCTAGAACGTCTATGTAATTTACTTAATACAGTTATTTCATGGTTTCTGAGCTCCCCCATAGTATTGTACTTTCTCAGGGAATCCAGAGAGAAGTCCACCTCTGCAAGGTTAGATTACACTTACTGTATATGCTAACTTGGCTAAGAAGAAGATCCTAGTCTTTATTGCTTGTCAAAGAAACAGCCATTGAACAAGGACTGGATAGCTAGAAATGAGTTGTCTGATAATTACAAGGTAACTCATCTAGTCTAATTGATTATTGGGATCCTATTAGGATTTTTGGCAAGTCTCATGAGACTTATATTTTGACCTAATCTAAGAGATAATTTCACAAACCTTTTTGTCTTAAATTCTCCAAAGTTATTCCTTATAAGCCCTGATCATGTCAGCAAGCCATTAACTAATGTTAAAAAAAAAAACATGCTGTTAATCCATATCTCACATATTACTTGCTTGACTTATATAGGGATTAGCAAACTTTTTCTATGTAGGGCCAACCACTAAATATTTTAGGCTTTGTAAGCATAACAAATCTATCCCTGTAACTCATGTCTGCTATTGTAGTGTGAGAGCAGAAATAGACAATATGGAAACTAAATATAGTTGTTATGTTCCAATAAAATTTTATTTATTAAAAAAAAAAAAAAAAAAAAAAAAAAAAACGAAGACTGGATTTAAAATACAGGTCATAGTGCTGTTTTCCAAAATCTCATTACCTTTGTCCTGACCAAACAAGCATAGTAAAAAAGAATGCGTAAAGAATTTCATTCAGTATATTTGAAGTTCTTGTCATTAAAATGTATCATTCATTCTGGACCCAGTATTGTATTGGATTTATCATTTTATAGAAGTCATTAAGTCTATGGAACTTTGCTGTGAAAGTCCTAGCAAACTAATAGGAAGGAATTTTATTTTATTTGTTATACTATCCTAAGGTCCTTCCTCAAGCTACCAACTGTTCTTTGAAGATTATATGTTTTTTAAAAACTTGAATCAGGGAATTAGATTATGGACTATGGTTCTTAATCTTGAAGGTTCCATGTAAATTATAGAAATTAAATGGAAGATAATAGAAAATAGATAGATAGATTCTCTAGTTTTAAAACATTCTTGTTAAGGGACCCTGGGTGGCTCAGTGGGTTAAAGCCTCTGCCTTCAGCTCAGGTTATGATCCCAGGGTTCTGGGATTGAGCCCTGCATCTGGCTCTCTGCCCAGCAGGGGGCCTGCTTCCCTTCCTGCCTCTCTGCCTGCTTGTGATCTCTGTCTGTCAAATAAATAAATAAAACCTTTAAAAAAATACTCTTGTTCGTTTTTTCCAATGACAAAGCTTCATTTGAATCGCAGTTTTCAAACAAGTATATTTGGAGATACAAGCATTAGAGAATTGTTTTTTCTTTGAAAAGAGCTCCCTTGTGCCAGGTCATTTCTGTTTTGTTTTGGTTTTGGTTTTTGGTTTTTTTAAAGATTTTATTTATTTATTTGACAGAGAGAGAGATCACAAGTAGGCAGAGAGGCAGGCAGAGGGAGAGGGGGAAGCAGGCTTTCTGCCTAGCAGACAGCCTGATGTAGGTCTTGATCCCAGGACCCTGAGATCATGACCTGAGCCAAAGGCAGAGGCTTAACCCACAGAGCCACCCAGGCACCCCGGTTTTTTTCTTTTTTAACAATTTAAGAAAATCCTCATGAAACAGAAGAGGTATACATGTACTTGCTGTTAAGAGAGGCTCATTATGAAGTAAACACAAGGATATTACATAGAACATCCCCCCCTCTCTCTTTACACACACACACACACACTCACACACACACGGTCATTAATATGGGTCTTTCTATGACTTCACTAAAATCTCTATTGTCGGTTATAGTCACAGTGCTAAGAAAAACCTTTAAAAATATGATTCAGCAAATCTATTAACTGCAGTATTAGTTCAGTTTATAGGTTCACTTAGTGTTTATTGAAATCATTAGGGTTCAACTCCACATAGCTATTCCATAGTGTACTAGCTGATTATCACTGCCCTTGGTGACAATACAAGCAGATAACAAATTACAGATTCCCTTCATTTGCCTTAGGACCTTTTACTTCTAATTCCAATTTTTATATTTTGAGAGTTCTTAATTGTAAGCACTGAAGTAGTTTCTAGTAAATCAAAACATGAGAGGGAAAAAAAATAAGATCTTGAGTAATTCACAAAAGTGTTGGGATACTTAGAGAAACATTCTTAGAAGATACATGATTTGGGATCATACCCCAAATCCCGCCACAGGACTGGTTTAACAGAAAAACCACTGAAGTAGTGTCTAGTAAATTAACCAAACTAACCTTAGATTAACCTTAAATTAAACAAACTAACCTTGTCAGAATTTAAATATTGACACTTGTACCACTATTAATGCACTCTGAATACAATTAGCCCCTTGTCCTGGAAGCTGCCCCAACACTACTTCTACTGTCACTTAAGGAACTTAAACACAATACTGCTGCCACCGGTGCCAGAGAGGATAATCTGCTAATGCTAGAAACTCTCTTATTATAATCTCTTGAGTCAAAATCAAGAATATGTGCTCCTGATTGCAAGAGCATTAGTCCTCTGCCCACACTACTGTCACAAGTTAGCTAGGGAAATTGAAGTTTTGGCTCTTGTGTATTTTAGAGTGGAAGACATGTACTGCATTGCCTAAGAACCAACACAAAAAGTGTTTTTGATACAATATAGCCAAAATAATGACAATATTATCTACATCATATTATTAATATAGCACCCCACCTTAAATAAACAAAACAATTTATTGATAAATAGATCATGATCTATCCACTGAGACCACAAATCTTAGACTCATTGGTGACACATCTTGCCCTTACACTCTACATCCAATTCAATAGAAAGTCCTCTCAAATCTATTTTCAAAAAGATCTAAACCTTACTGCTCATACCACTGCAAATCTTTGCAAGCCATTGACATCCAGATTCCAGACATGATATCCTATCAGGTCTCCACGCCTCTCTCCTTGCTACTCTGCAAACTATCTACTCTAGAATAGCCAGAATGATCTTTTAGAGGCTTGAATAACATCAGGTTGTATTATATTTAAAACTTCCCATTGTAAACATAAAACTTTCTAACTTCTAACCATGTCTACAAATTCTTACATGACCTGTGCTTTGCCTTGTTATCTGCCCTAATTTACTACCAACTCTACACTTCCCAACACCACCCTTTTTGTTTTTCAAGTCCTTTGTACCTCACCTTCTCTTCTTGAGAAAATAAATTTTTATTTTTAGACTTCTTTTTATTTTCTGAAAATTTTATTCCACAGATATTTACTTGATTTTCTTCTTCTTGATATATCAAATGAGAGATGAAATATAAGTTACAGAGGGATATATTTCTCAACTAGCCTTTTTTTTTTCTTTTTCTTAAGATTTATTTATTTATTTATTTGATAGAGATCACAAGCAGGCAGAGAGGCAGGCAGAGAGAGAGAGAAGGAAGCAGGCTCCCTGCTGAGCAGAGAGCCCGATGCAGGACTCGATCCCAGGACCCTGAGATCATGACCTGAGCCGAAGGTAGTGGCTTAACCCACTGAGCCACCCAGGCACCCATCAACTAGCCTTTTTAAAGAAATATGTATAGGCATGTCTACCCCATCTCATGGTCTTCAAAGCCTTAATAAAGAGACAAAGTGTCTTTCTCTCTCATGTTTGTTGATGTAACCACTATGCCTACTATTGTGCCTTTTACAGAGGAGGAACTTAATATACATATCTGACCAGTATGTCTTAATCCTAGGATTTAACCACAGTATAATCTATTACTCCAAATAAAAGCTGATAACTATGAATTTTAGTACTGTCCAGTAGGCTAATTTTTAGTAATATCCTTAGGAATTGTACCCCTCTTGCTATTTTTATTGTTTATATTTTAGGGATGTAGAGTATATAGACTTTTAGTAATAAGAATATTCGCAAATTTGATGGATTCTCTGTATATCAAAATTGATTAGAAATTCCATATCCTCTATTAATAATCTGAATTAAATGTACTAAATTAACCTTGTAGATAAAATTGAGGCATCAGAACTGAATAAGGAAAATACTATTTGGGGTTTTTATCTTGTACTTATTGTTTTAGCATCTTGGGTGATTCTGAGTTGACTTATAAAGCTCTTTCTTTGTCATAGTCTAAATTACCTTCAATTCTTTGAAAATAAATTAAAAAAATGTTTAGTTACCAAACATTTAGATGACAGCTAATTAGAATAAATTAAATATGATAAACAATACAAACTAGTCAAGTTGACATCAAAGTGAAAATTATCTTCATTCTGGGAAGATCAAAACTATAATGAATGGACAAAGGAACTTAAAAACTAGAAGCATTACAGACTTTATTTGAATTGATACTGTACGGAAAAGATATTTTGACAGAGAAGTGGAGTCTCTGTATTGATAAAGCTTTTTACAGAAGCTCTTGACAATAGAAGTAGCTGTGGTTTGGCCACATTAGGATGCTTTTCCAAAATAAGGACAATTCATTTTAGAATAAATATTTGGCTAGGTAAAATATACAGAGGGCAAACACACTGGGAAGAATCTGAATGGCCCATGAGGAATGGTTGGTAAAATGACCGACATGGTCCAGAGATAATTAAGAGGAAATGTTTTTATATTCTAGACATCTTTAAAAAAAAAAAAAAAACTATGATAGGGGTGCCTGGGTGGCTCAGTGGGTTAAGCCTCTGCCTTTGGTTCAGGTCATGGTCTCAGGGTCCTAGGATGGAGCCCCGCATCTGGCTTTCTGCTCGGTAGGGAGCCTGCTTCCCCCTCTCCCTCTGTCTGCCTCTCTATTTGTGATGTCTCTGTGTCAAATAAATAAATAAAATCTTTTTAAAAAGTAGAAAATAAATTTAAAAACTATGATATAAAATGATCATTTCATTCAGCCTATAATTCAAAAGGTCAGAACAAGCACCACAGAATATGATGTTAGCATGATGGGGGATTCGGTTTAATAGAACAAAGATTGAAATGGGTCTAGCTGTATTGATATGCATCTAACAGTTAAACTGGCCTCAGTGTGAAATTTCTTCCTTTCTAAGTCCAAGGGCTAGAGAAGTCCTTTCTGCATCTAGAAATGGACAAGATAAAACTCCCTCCACCACACCGTCAGTCTGAGACTGTATTTCCATCAATCACCTAATGGTAATCGGGAAAAGAGGAATACAACATCCGGGGTAAAATTGTACTTGGGAATTAGTTCGACGTAGCAACACGTTCCCTGAAGCTTTGGAAGAGGAGATTTGAACTCTGAAAGATCAGGTTCCATTCTGAATAGAACCTTCAACTAGGTTATAGCTGCAGAGTCTCATTATTTAATTGTGTGTAGGAGTGTGGAGACAGGCTGCTGAAGGGAAATATGTTGCTGCTCAAGAAGAGAGAGCACATAACAATGTGACAGCTTACCTAGTTTATCACAGTGTGTGGGTGCGGGTTACAGTACCGGCATGAAAGCTGGAGTGAGGTAAAATGATCATTTCCTTCAATTAACAACCGAAATTCTGTGAGGTAATGCTCGCTTGAAAGTGGGACATCATTAATTTATACATAGGTCAGGAAAAAGTAAGTTTTAATGCCGCATTTTCTGTTCCCTTAGAAAAGCACCACATCATTTCAAAAGGCAAGAATTTCCCTAAGTTTGGGTGTTTGCAAAGAGTTAACACACTCTTCTCACTCTGTATTCCAAATTACTTTTGAAAGTAATATCCATATTGTACCTTGAAGGAAGGCCTAAGCAGTAAACTTTAACGGCTGCCTGAGTTGGCAATCATTTCATAGAGACAAGACATCGCACTGGAAATTGCCCTATAAATAAGATCCCTTACAGAAAAATTAAAATGGAATTCATATTATTGATGTTCACTAGCAGCCATAAGAAACACAAGGGAACCAGGATGTGGCACTTGTTTCAAATCGCTGTCGGAGGCACCTGAAGGACGCCCTCAAAGTCAGCTTTGACCAATGGTGGGAAGTAGTTTGTCCAGCATTCAGAGTGGGCTGTAATGTATTTGGAAACCTAGAGGAATTTGCCTACCAAATAGAAATGATCCAGACATTAACTGCCCCACAAAAAAATTTTTCTCTGCAGTGACTATAAATTCACTAATACCCCGATTACCAGCAGAATCAACTCTGTCATCCTTCTCGGCCAGTCCTCTACCTCCCCACTCTTGCTCTCATTTGTTTAGTTCTGAATTTTAGCTCACCTTCAGGCCTCATATTCCCCTCCAAAATTTCTGGGTTTGGGACTGAAGGAAGAAGACCAGGAATCCTGCTTTTACTACTATTTACATAACCCTCTTTGCTAAGTATATATTTTGATGTGAGACCTGAGATATAAAACCACAATCTCTAGATTGTATTATGTTTCTGTAAATCATGACTGCTTGTAGTAATGTCCATTATTATAGTATATTAAGTTGTTCACCCCGAAAGGGAGTCATGTAAAAATGTAAATGTTTAATCTATAAATCCAAGCAAAATAGAGAATACGAAGGGAAGAACCAGAAGGTGAGAACAAGGGCAGGCAAATGACAGCAAGAGTTAGACTGAGACAGATATAGAAAGAGCAGAAAATAAATGGGAAAGACAAAGCAATTGGAAAAGGTAAGAAAACTAGAAATGTACAGACCTATAAAAAATTGTCTTCTGTGCCAGATATCATATTTATATAGGGTAAATGTGAACTGAATAACAAATAGCAACATAAAGAATAAAACATGTTAATAGAAACTCATTCTGATTATTTCAGCAGAACTGAAAAATGTTTCCTTTCTCTACAATAAATAGATAATCATTAGAAAATGAAATTTGATGTGAAATAGAACAAAGGCTACAGATACTAGAATTCAGCTCAGTTCTACCTGTTAACAACTGTTAATCCTCTGGAGAAGGCTCAGCATTGGTTCCTTTTTCATGAAAATTGAATTCCAGGGTACACAAATTGGTTACAGATACTATGTATAAATTACTTAATACAATGTCTTCACATGGTAAAATTACAGTAGTAATTGTTATAATTATTAATGATATGGTATTAATTTCAATATATTATATTTTGTGACTTATTTTAAAAAGCAGAGCACATGAGTTAAGATTATACTAGATTACATTTATGGCAGAAATGTAGTCCAATATTGAATTCAGAGTTATTAGCTATGTTACTTTTGACAAGATACATAATTTCTCTGGGATTCAGATATTCAGTAAAATAGCACTGTCAGTGCACACAGCTATAAATAAATACCCATGGATTATAAAATATAGAATTACACAACCAGTTGATTTTAAACAAGGTAAGCCCAAGATTTTCAGTTATCTGGATAATGTATCAATTACCTTACTAGAAAAATCACAAATGAATCCAATGTTATAACAAATGTTTCATATCTAGAATCATACAGCTCACCATGTAGAGATTATTAAACTATGAGAATGTATAAAACAAAGATTAGACAAGCAACAATGTTTCACAACCTAATTACTTCTAGGTATACTCTGTTCCCTACTTGGATAGAATTGAGTAAAACACTAATTGATCATTTCTCATATGAGTCCACCTGCTTGTGTGTGTGTGTGTGTGTGTGTGTGTGTGTGTATCTGTGCATATATTCTGAACTGTTTACTTACTGTGGCAAGATATCTTACAAATGATCAACATATGGAATAAATTGTTAATCAAATCTGAACAGTATATGTAAGTTGTATATAAAAGTGGAACAAAAAATTCTAAATATCTTTGTTAGGTAAATATGAGAAGTGCCAGGATAAGTTTTAATACAATAACTAGTAGATTCCAATGCAGAGCTTGAACTCGCAATGCTGAGATCAAGACCTGAGCTGAGATCGAGTCAGGTGCTTAACCAACAGAGCCACTGAAGTCCCCTCTTTGGGATATTTCTTAAATAAGTAACTTCCCATATATCCATTTGCTTCTTCCTTAGAAGAAGCCTATAATTTTCTTCTTCTAATTATGAGATTAATCTTATTCTCATACTTAGCCACAATATAATGTAGTGTGAAGACTAAAATATTTCCTGTTTGGTCACATTTGAATAAGAAGTTTTCTGCTTAAAGACCATGTAGTGTGTTTAATTGTATCAGCTTACCTCAGGTTGAAAATCAAATATGACATGGTAACAATATTTTTTTCTACCACAAAAACCCAAGAAGTAACATTTTACTATCAAGACACATTGAATAATCATCTGGAGTGAACATTCATCTAAGGCAGAATTCATGTGGTCTAATTGGTCTAGTGATAAGATTGTTCAGGTTACTATTAATAAACAATATGTATCTATCTGTTTGGGATTGAAAAGTCTGAAGAAAAAGTATAAAACAAAGCTTAACTTTGTGTTTGTGTGCATGTTTACATATGTGTGTTAACACACACATACACACACACTCACACAAACACACCTTGTACTAATATAGTTTGAGTAAAACTTCAAATTCCTTGCTTAGCCCTGTATAGTTTTAGGAATTTTGAATTGTAATCCGCTTTTATGTACCTTATGTAATGTCCACCAGAAAATCCGTTTCTAAAACAATTCCAAGATTATTTGTAAAATTAGGCTTGGCTCTTGAGGATAGACTCAATCCTAGGTCTTCACCAGGACAAGTTTGTTTAGGATGAGGAGCAGTGTGCCAGGTGTGGACAAGTAAAAATGCGCACTCGATGGTGCAATGACACTCAAAAAATCTGTGAAGAGAAAAAGCATATTTAGGAGACTGTGAGAAATTTCATGCACTTAGACACAACATTTTACAAAATATTTCTCCTATTATGTTGATACTGAGTATTGATACAAAGGGTTACACTTGAATAAGAATTATGTAGTCAAATACATTTAGAAAACATATGGCTGAAAGCATTCAGGTGTCTTTACTGAAAACTTCCCGGATTCTATGTACCAATATTTATTCTGCATTTCCAGAGGAATATGAAATGAGAGTTTTCTAAACTTATCTAAAGAAAATAATACCTTTAAAGGAGCATGCTGATTTTCTTTCTTTCTTTTTTTTTTTTTTAAGATTTGTATTTATTTATTGGACAGGCAGAGCTCACAAGTAGGCAGAGAGGCAGGCAGAGAGAGAGGGTTAAGCAGGCTCCCCACCAAGCAGAGAGCCCGATGTGGAGCTGGATCCCAGGACCCTGGGATCATGACCTGAGCCAAAGGCAGAGGCTTTAACCCACTGAGTCACTCAGGCACCCCACATGCTGATTTTCTTTTGTTATATAATTTAGAAAGTGGATTGGTTAGAAAATCAGCTGTAGAATTTTGAAACCTATGGTTGGAGATACATGTAGTAGTGAACTTATGAATGCTTTCACATAATACAGCAAGGAATAATCCTTCGACAGTTTTATCATGGAAGATGAGGTTTGCTGCATGAAACAGAAAACCTAACAGAAGATTAAGCAAATAGACATATTTTTCTGATGTAACTAAAAGTTCAAAATTAGATATACATGTTCTTGTATGTATATATGTATACACATATATAAATGAGAAAATGTGTATATTTATAGATGTATTGTCTATTATATATGGTGTATGATATATTTATTATTCTTTATATATTGCACTATTTCTTGTATAATACACATTGCATATTATAGATTCCACATTATATATTATATAGAGTTGACATTTTCAACATTTTGCCTGGCAAATCCTTAGTTAAATCCATAAATCTATTTTTATATTCTTACTTTTCCCATTATACACATGACAGTGTTTTCAACTTCCCATTACTATATAACAGCAATTGAAATGAATGTCAGTTTCCTCCATATTATTTTAATACATCACTCCAGCCCAGATTCAGCAGAAAGAAAGCCACATCAGGCCATGAGTATCAGGAGATTCAGTTCATTGAGGATCCATATTTAGAGAAGAGTTATATGATGCGTTCTGGAGTCTATGAATACTATAAAGGCAAGATGGGCAGGATTGAAACAGATGGTGAGAAGCCTTGCTTTCCTAGAAGACAATATAGAGCACAAAGCAGATATATCTGAAGCAGCTAAAAGAAAACCTGAAAAAGCTTTTGACAGATGTTGCTTACTTTTTATTCAGCATGTTAAACCCCCAAATATAGCCTTATTGAGTTCTTACTTGCAATATAATTTCATCATTATCAGTTTCTTAAACTATAAATTGGGGGATGCCTATGTAGCTCAGTTGATTAAGTAAGTGTCTGTCTTCAGCTCAGGTCATGATCCTAGGGTTATGGGATGAGCTCTGTGTTGAGCTCCTTGCTCAGTAGGGAACCTGCTTCTCCCTCTGCCTCTTTCAGCTTGTGCTCATGCTCTCTCTCTTTCTCAAATAAATTAAATATTTTTTAAAAAACTGAAGAAACAAAATATAAACTGTGAATAGCTATACTTGTTGCATCTATGAAAGATAAAAAATACAAATGACATTCTAAAGATGCTTATAATGGAAAAAATCAAGATATAACAATAAAATTAGGATATTTCCATAATATTTCATAAAGGTTATAAAATCTGAAAAAAGCACAATATTGAAAATACGTGAGATGAGATAATTTTAATAATGTTCTTTATATAACTGTGCATAATTTGTTTAAATAACATTTCCACAAAATGTTTTACTGAAATTCAGTTTCTGCATGTATAAAAATCACAGTAATGAACATGTGGAAATACAAGTGACTTATTTGTGAGTTATGAATACATTACTTGAAACTTTTATTTTGAACATTTACATTAAAGTTATTCAAACAGAATTTTATAGCATTTAACTTCCTTCTTATTCTCATGTTGTATCTATCTCCAAAGTGTAGGCACTTAAAAGAATGCATCTATTGTCTACACATTGTACCATGGTAAATTTTTGAATAGTCTTAATAGATTTAACTCTCATTACTTTTTAAAGTCTCTTCTTTCTAGAATTCCTATTGTGTATGTTAGATGACTGATGCTTATTTTCTAAGTCATTGATTTTTTATTATATAATTAGTCAATTTTTCTCTGTATAATATTTTCATTTTGTACTTCAAAACTATTATTGTCAGTTAATCAACTATGATTTCTTTCAGAGATAGGCACAATGCCCATATTTGCCTTGGGCCTTTTCACTAATTCTAAATTTATAATCTGATAAGTTATATCGAGTTATATATTATAAATTGCACCATATATAATATAATATATCAGATTTATACATAAATCTGATGATCAGTTTCACCTTATCCAAGTCGCATAGAAAAAACAAAATTCAAAAGCCAGGGGAAATATTGACTCTCAAACACCTCTTTAGTGGAAGTGAAAAGTCATGAATCAATGGGCATGAACCCAGAGAAGGGTGAAAAATCAGGACCAGTAATGTGGTCAACCACATGATTAGTCTCTGCGAATCTATGTCATAAAGATGGAAAACATTTGTGTGGTGTTTAAGAAAGATTTTGTTTATTTATTTATTTGCGAGAGAGAGCAAAGTCCAGGGGAGGAGCAGAGGGAGAAGAACAAGTAGACACCAAGCTGAACAAGAGGGTTGTGGCGGGGCTTAAACCTATGACCCTGAGAACATGACCTAAGTAAAAATCAAGAGTTGACCACCCAACCAACTGAACACATTTGTGTTTTTAGATAAGAGAAAAATATACTTCACAAGGAATAAGCTAGTTTTCTTAAGATAGAACTGGGTTTTTAATTCATTAAAACATTAATGGTTATTTAAAATGATAATCTTCAGTTTTCAAGAGTTCAATAGGAAGCAGTTGTAGTATTCGTTCTGTAGTTGAATGATTTTAACTGGGCATAATTTGTATGAATTTTAATTTTAAACCTTATATTTCATAGTAATTTTCAGAGATGTATAATGTGTTTAAGGAAATATTAGAAAATAGTAGGAATGAAATAAATACTTAAAAAATAATCAGTACAATATAAATTGATAAATACAGTACTTTCTGCGCTGAATTAAAAGTAATAATGGATTTAGATTACTAACAAAAATGTTAAGGTTTTTTCTAAGATTTTAACCCACTGAGCCACCCAGGCGCCCTTTTCTAAGGTTTTAATGGAACTTAAAACTGTATTTACATCAAAAGTGTTACAGTTTTACTAAAGAAAGCAATATAGGTTATGCCCTTTATCTCAAAACTTTCCAGGATCTTAGGAACTGAATTCATTTTCAATCTGCTTGGATATAGTTTTATTTATCAATATGATTAGGCAAGCCAATAACTTCTGTCCTTCTTTCAATCAAAATCTATAGTGAAGTAAGATACATTAGGATTTCCAGGTGGGGTAAAGATAAAACCATATTGCCTGTGGGAAAATGCTACTTCTCACTTATTTTATATATCATTTTCCTTTAAAGCTAATTCTTTCTGTACTTAATGAATTCCCAATCAACCATATCCAGAAATAACATTAAGTTTTCAAAGTCTCAGAATACGGTCACTACTAGAGTTATTTTGCTGTAGTCTAACGACACACCTTGCAGAGCTGTCACTCCACACACAACATGAGACAAGCTATGTCAGCAAGGACTTTGGACATTATTAAAGAATAGTGCCATCCACAGCATTTCTTTCCTTTCTCTCTGTTTCTCTCTCTCTCCTGCTTGCCTTTTTTTTTTTTTTTTCCTCAAGAGTAGAATCATCAACTTACGACATTCAGGGGTGAACTACTTTTATGCTCTGACTTTGCTCGGAGAATGACTTAAGGCAGCACTACTTGAAATACACTTTGATTTGCTTCAGTGAATGAGAGGAAAGGTCAAGGATCTGCTCTGCACTAGTTGGCCACCCAGAAATATGTTTACTTCAGACTCAAGATTTTTAGGTTGTTCAGCACTCATACAAACTCTAAATAACATGCACAAAGAAAACAAAGCTCTGAGGACTACTGCTTGGTACAGAAAAGCTTAATGACCTCTCAACAGACTCTTAAAAACACAGATGTGTGAGTCGTGATTTAGACCCAAACCATATGAAGAACAGAAAATAATATCAAAGAGAGATTTAGAACATGCATTTTCCCAAGGGTTAGTGATCCAATTACCATTAGAGCTATGTGGAAAGAGACTTTCACTTATCTCTAGACAGTATAATTTGAAATGCCCATTGCAGTTCACTTCATCACATTCACAATATTTCAGAAGCATTGCCTTGTTTATGATCTCTCATGTGACGACATGCAGGATAATATAAAAAGGTCGAAAGCATAAAAATACAATACCACATATTCACTAAAACTGAAAGACAAAGCAACATAGAAAGGCTTATTCTATTAATTTTCTCTTTCATATATCCTTACTTCTTGCCAGGATTTATAAAAGACAGGTTATTCTAAGCTACACTGTGTGTAGCGTATTACACAAATCACCCTCACACCCTCCATGTTAGTGGATGCCACCACCTTCGTAGCTAGGTGGAACTGGAAAGGATTTTGGTGTAAAAGGTGACACACGAGAATAAACTCTCACAATACAGCTGAGAATCATCTCTCTTCAGTTCGTACAAACCAAATTTCAATAAAATTGGAAAGGAAGTTCCAACATTAAGTTTACCCATATTTACAAACTGCAATGTTTTTACATAAAACTTTCCTTCCTAAGTTGACACGTTTCTGCATCGTAGATTAAGTTTCTTTGTTCAGAAGTGAATTATTCTTAGAATGTTAGTCTTCAAGTCCATATTATCATGACTGGGACTCCATTTTCCATTTGAAAGGATGCACTTCTATCAGGTATGCTGTGTAATCTTGTTTTGGCATTGGCCACATTATTATACTCCTTGTACTGAGTACCACTGACCTATACGGAGAAAGGTAGAGAGTGTTTAGTAATCTAATAAGAAAGCTAAGATATATTTGCAACAAATCAAGTATAGCACCATAATGTTTTCATTTTTTCAAGTGAAGTATTTTCTATTAAGCTGAAATTCAAATGAAGAAAACTAATTAACATTTGTCCTTTTTTTCCAAAATGACTTCCTTCTTCAATTATATGCACAATAATATCACCGCCTGGAGTAGGCAGAAGTGGTTAAGATGAAAATATGCTCTATAAAATAACTTTTAAGCATGTTTTGGAAATATGCTTAAATGTCATGTGGAAATGATGAGAAAAAAGGTTAGGTGATCACTCCAGCTTCAGATCGATCAACTTTGTGAAAAGTATGGAGTTCTCTATTCTCTGTGATTCTCTGTGAGTGGTTCTTCTAAATCTCACATTTAGCTAGCATTTCATTTTTAGTGTTTTTCTCTTCTCCATCTATTTACTTTCTCTGAATAAGTACTTCCACTATAAACTCACACACACACACATCCTACAAGGTGTTGTTTCTTTGACGATGAAACACAACATCCTACATACTGATGATTCTACTTATGAGTCCTGAACCCAAACCCCCATGGTTTTTTTCATAACATTTAGTACATTGTTAAATGACTCTTTTTGTCCTATCTTTACAAATAATTTATTTGAATTTCTTCTTCTAAATATATTTTGAATTAGCAGAATTTAGAAAATTAGAATTTTCTCCCTTTGTACTGTCAACACCAAATGTATAACTTAGATTACTAGTATAATCTTTTAAATGTTTTCTAACATTCATTATCATAAAATATCAAACTATTTATAATGTAAGGGATTTTTTTATTATAAATCTTAATAGTGTACAATGCTAAGTCATGTATGTGAGTAAAGGAAAACAACATTCATTATCTTACATTTCTGTAAGGAGAAGTCAATTTTGAGAGAAAATATAAATGGTTCTTTTTACTCATTATCTCTTTTTTATTCCAAATTCTTGATTTCTGAAAATTAATTTTTTCCTCTCTCCTTCCAAATTTCTATGGGAAGTGGTCACAGGTCATAAGCAGCATAGACTTCTCTCTCTCTCTCTCTCTCTCTCTCTCTCATAAATGCCTTTCCTATTGTTTTTCTCTCTGCTTTGTCTATATTGTTATTTGGAGCAATTATATTTGCTACAACAAATAAATCCAAAAATCCTATACAGACCTAAATCTTTGTGATCCATTGGGAACAAATCCATAAATCAAAGAAGAGAATCCCATCTATTTTATGGCTCTTATATCTTCAAAACATTGCACCTAAAATCACCAGGAAAGAGATCAAGAATGAGGAAATTTATGAGGAAAGATTTAACGTGCTAAGTTTATAGGCCTTGTAGTTCCCTTTTTTCACATTCTCTTGACCAAAACCCAGTTATGTGGCCATGTCTTTCTTTTAGTAAAGAAAGCTGAAAAATGTATTCTAACTGTGTTCAGGAAGAAGAAAAAACACATCTTGTAGAAAGCTTGTTAAGCAAATCTGTCTGTGCAGGGTCTGTCTTAATGGATGGTAGTTGGAGAGTGGCAAGCTTCTCTGTCTTAGATTGGGTGAGCAAATCCAATTTATTGGGCAAAGAGTAAGAAAACTTTAGATTCTTATCCAAATCAGTTAATCCACTTCAGTAAAACTAATATCTATCACTATGTTTCTCAATTCTTTCAGAACTAAACAGTCTCCTTAACTCTGGTATGTAAGTGTTATTTGTTTATTTATTTGTTTGTTTGTTTTATTATGTTCAGTTAGCCACTATATAGTACATATTAATTTTTGAAGTACTGTTTAATGATTCGTTAGTTACATATAACACCCAGTGCACATCACAGCATGTGCCTTCCTTAATATCCATCACCCTGTTACCCTCCCACTCTCTCCCCTCTATGACTATTAAATCTTGCTTACATCTCCTGCTTTATGTATCTCCACACACTCTCCCTTGTAAAAACTAGTTTGATTCCTTTACTACATTACTTATACCCCAAATATATGCTAAGATTATTCCTGCCATAGCCACAACTTTTCAGGGTAGGAATTCTTCTCCATTCCCTTTCTTTCTAGCATCTTATCTTTCAGGTTTCTATTCAGACATACTTAGCTTCAGGAAGTCTTATTTGTCTTCTGATACTCTAAGTTAGATGTGCTATTTAGTACTCCAAAACACCCTATTATAATATATGTCACAATGCCTTGTAATGACCTGCGTAATTGTCTGTCATTCTAACAAATCTTAGAATTCAGATCTTGCTTTGAATTGAATTTCTAGTACCTATGTATTAGTTTCTTAGTGCAGAGGTAACAAAATGCCACAAATGATAGCCTAAAGCAATAGAAATCTTTTCTCTCACAATTCTGGAGCCACAAAGTCTAATATCAAAGTGTTGACAGGCTTATGCTCCCTCTGCAGTCTCCAGGGAAGGGTTGGTCCCACACTTCTTTCCTAGCTTCTGCCTGTTGCAGCCATCTTTGATGTTCTTTGGCTTGTAGATGGATCACTGCAATCTCTGCTTCCATATTCAGCTCTGGTTCTCCCTCCTGTGCCTGTATCTTCATATAGCCTTCTTATGAGGACATGAGTCATTGGATTTAGGGCCACCCAAATTCAGTATGACTTCATTTTAACAGAAAAGTCAAATGAGAGAGGCCAAACACAATCTGTTAATGTCGATCAAATCACCTTAAATTCTTCATGGTCATCACAATAATTGAATGGCTAGCAAATACTCATTTTGTTTTATATTCTCTTATTTAACTATTTTTAATAGATACAATTCCATATCAAAAATGATAAGAATATATAATACTTTGTATATTTTATGCAAACTGTTTTTTATCTCCTTTGTGAAACCGTTCATTACCTAATATGTAACTGAATTGAGAATATGTGTTAGTTATGAAATATATTATGGTATTTCCCATTACAAATGCTAAAAAGGTATCTTTATTAAAAAACGCTACGATTGCTTTACAAAAATAGCATGAAACAGTTAAATATAATACGATTTGAGAAACCACATTGTTAGATATCATGAAACGTGAGCAAAGTCATGAAATTTAATGCAGATTCACATGAACATATTTTTATTTTCAAATTTGTTGTTTGACAAGGAAATAGGAAATAATAAAAGTGAGTCAGTAAGTCACTTTTGTCAAGCCTCTAGAAAATGCTCAAAGTCCAGTACTTTTTCACTCACTCTCCCAATACCAGAACCTGACTTTTTTCCTGAGAGACCATATTTAACTCTGATATTATCTCTGATTTCTCCTCTTCCTCTCTTTACTGAATAAGTCATATCACATGCTTACTCTTGTACTGCATATCTAAAACTACTATCCTGACCTTCCATTACTCAGAGTACTCAAGAATCCTGTGCAACTCCCTTGAGCCCTGGCAAGGATCAGAGCATTTCCTTTTCTGATTTACCTTGCATGCTGCAACCCCTTGCAAATAGGCTATAGTCAGGTTTTAGTCTCTAAATTGAACACAATTTAATTTAACAGGTAAATCCCTAAATGCTATATAGACTTTTATCGTTGTATCTCATTGGGCTGACTGCTCATAAATCAGGGACCCAGACTTCTTCACTTTGTAGAATTGAATATAACTTTTTTTGTAATATCAATACCCAATTTGGTAACATTATTTTGCAAATTCACAATTATCAAATGCAGTGCAGTGACAAAAAGAACTGTTAATACTTAAAGAGTAAGAACCAACTCTCAGTGAATCTCTTGGAGAGATTTAAGAAAACTGTGAATATATGTTCCATGTAAAACAGTGTATCAGGAGAAAGAGAGATAGAGATAAAGTTTTATTTTCTTCCATACTATATAATAAATATTTTAATTTTCTGAAAAGAAGAAAACATTTAGAAAATAGACACACTGGATTCTTTGATTAATATTATAAAAGAAGAAAGCCACAACCACAGAAAAATCAAGGAGTTACTCATGGAGACATACATATATATCATATATGGATATATCATATCCATATGATATATGTATATCATATATATCACTAATGGAGATCCATTTAATAGATTCTAAGAAGATTAGGGAGAAAACATTCAAAACTGAATTTAGACATTAAGGATAATCTATTCGAGCCACAAATGAACTATCATAAGACCAGGAGAGCAATTTCAAATTATAAATAAAGTTTTATTTGTGAGGTACAAAATCATGATGGCTTAAAACTAAGAAGACAATTCATGGCTAAGGTCTTCACCAATGGTCATTGAACAAGGATTTGAAGCTAGGCACAGAACATGTTTCCGTTTAGTTTTTTTTTTTTTTTAATAGCTTAATTTGTTTATATTAAAAATGCTAATTACTAAGGAATATATAGCTTATTTCACAAAATAGATTCAATTATTCTTTTCTAATCCCTTGTTGTCCATATGAAATTCTTGGTTTGCTGATTTTTTAAAAATATTGCTTATAGCAATGTACGACCTGAATAATAGACATTTGAAAACAAGAATCTATATATTGGCCAATTGCTGGTTATGTTAGTTAAAGAGAATGCTTAAAAAAAAGTTCATAATGGTGTACTTCTCACAATTATACTGTTAATATCTTCAAATAATATTTTATCACTCAGAAAGTAACTTTGTCATAAATAGAAAGTGATTAAATCTCACATATTATATATATTTGATGTTGGGTTTTCTTCAAGATAAGAAAATATTCAGGACCCTATTCACAGAAGTATAAACACAAACCTGTATATAGTCATAATTATTCTGAAGACTAAGCATGGTGCTCTGGGTCTCTCTGGAAGATTTAAGAAATAGTAAAAGATTTTTTATATATTCAGAGGTACACAGGAAGAAAGGATTCTGATAATTTTTTTTACTCATCTTTCTGTTTCTCTTCTTTTTCCTTGAAGAAACCAGGGGCTCTGAATCTTGACAGGAATCTCATAAAAACAGTTGTTGTCAGTGTTTATATTAAAAAAAAAAAATACCATGATTCAGCTGATCTGTAGGTATGGTGAGGATGGGAAGTTCTATCCCAGACTTTTCCTATACAATGGAGATTATGCAGTCTCTGTAGCTAAAGCATCTGGGGGCTGAGCTCTCATCTCTTCATGTTCCCTCATGCAGAAGATGGTTTGCCAAGATCTTGGAAAAATTCCTCTTCCAATGGCTAGTCAATGTGTAGTGCAAATCTCCAGCTCTCTTGGGCAATCTCCAAAAGCCCACCCAGATTCAGAGCTTCCAAAGGAATCTCTTGTGTCATAGGCTGAAATTTCACTGTGAATAAGTTTCGTATCTGCCCAGCCCTACATTCTCACTCTTTTACAGATATTGCCCCAATAAATCTCTGCATGAAAATTTTGAGCTCAGAGTCTGCTTCAGGAGTTCTCAACTTAAAGTAAGCTTGAAACTGAAAACAACTTGAATGTCCATTGAGAGAACAGAGAGGATCAGAGTGTCAGGTTACACTTTCATGAATTAGAGATCTTACTTTAAGCTTTATCATTATTTCAAGAATACAAAGAATCAAGATGTAGAAACAAGGAAGGCAGAAATTCAGGATCTCCTGCAAGATTTCCTAGGCTCTTTTTTCTAGTGTCAGACATACTCAGGCTTTAGAAAACACATGACATTTCTAAGTTACACAAACATAGTCATTTAGGTCATGGAACATCTACATTTTTTGTGAGGATAGTTTTAAAGCCATGTGACATTGTCAGGGGAGCCATGTTTTATAAATCCATAGACCTCAGATGTGTTAACAGTAAGCAATCCTAGATAATCTGGAACAATCATTAAAAACATTCATAGATAAGAATTCTTTTGCCAGGGAAAAAGAAATTTGGACTTTTTGCCAAGAGATCTATCATTGTTACATTTATAAGATTAGACAGGGACATGTGTCTTCTTCTTTTTCAGGAGAAAGAGAGAGAACACACCACAAACCTGATTCTTAACTCCTTAATCTATAGTTATTGCCAGAGTAAATTAATAAATTGTGATATAGTCACAAAATTGATTCTCAAGGAGTAAAGAAAATTAATAAAATACAACTATATCAACAACATAGATGAAACTCCTAAGTATAATAATAGATAAAAGAAACATGACACACATAATATATACTGATTTATTCCATTTATCTATATATTTTAAACACAGGCAAACTTAACTATACTGTAGTGGTTAATATGGTACTACCCATGGAAAGATTAAATGTAATGATTGGGAAGGAGTACAAAGAGCTTTTGTGACGTTGTTTCATGATGTAGGTGTGGCTATTCCATGACTTTTCATTTTGTATATTTGTGTTTGGTCAATTTTCCTTTTTTAAAGAAATGGAAATATTAAAAGCATTCATAGGCTATGATTAGAAAGTTAACCTTTAATAAAACTATTTTAACAATTATTTAACCTTAAAAATAATTTCAAGCTTAGGGAATTTTGCAAGGGTTTTTTTTGCATAATATTCAAGAAATAGCTAATCTCTATATCAAGAAATCTCTTCCAGAAAATTGAAAAACAAACAAACAAATAGAATGATCACAAGAATATATTTATATACAATTTAACTTACATATAAACATTAAATATAATTAAGAAAATATGTGAACATGATTTTTAAACATTGATAAAAAAATCTATCTTAAAAATAAAAATTGGCAAATTGAAATGAAAATTCAAAATAGCTCTCTTGTACATATATACCTATATACACATGTGACTAATGATAAGTACACATGACATATATTTGCATATATACAATCAAAGTTTATGGTAAGAATCTGTATGTATTTATAATGATTAAGTATAAGCATGTTGATAAAGATAAATTAGGGAGAGTAGAAACAAACTTGGTTGTATACTAAAACTTGGTATATAACAGTCAAAAATGTTGCTGAAGGTGTTTCTGAAATGTTTGTATTCTGTAAGACCATCACATCTTTATTAATTTCTAGAAAAAATGGATTGTCATACTTGGGAAATGCAATGTTTAAAATCTTTAAAAAATACACGTGGTCCTCAAATTGTGAAGTCAGCAAACACTTTCTGAAAAAGGGCGAAAGAGATATTTTAGGGTTTAAGGATCAAAAAAGAAGATGGGGTATCATGAACTATTGAATACTTTTTGCAATAAACATCTGCTAATGAGAGTAATGGGATTTCTTTTTCTCTTTTTTTTTTCATTTTCTTTTATTTGTTTGTTTGCTTCATTGAGTTTCAAAGTTTGTGTTCCATATGGTCAAAATCTTTTGTAAATGTTTACCTGTTAATGTTATTCTGTGATGAGATTTTGTGTATTTCCTCTTTAAAAAACCTTTTTTATGGAGATAAGTAATGCCAAATGCTAGTATCATTCCACAAGTATATGCCTCTAATTGGTCATATTTTTAGAGCCCTATTAGAATAGCTTCTTGAAAAAAAAAAAAAAAGAATAGCTTCTTGATATTTGTGTTTTATGATGTCATTACGTGTAAGCACTTCTAATCAAAGGTTATAGGGTCATTTCTCCATTTTATAATTAAAGGCATCTTGAAATATAGAAATATCCTTTGTACTTTTGTTGAAGTTTGACAAACACTGCTGGAATGGTAGTTTGAGCTCACCTGAAAAGATGTGTGCACCTGCAGATTTTGCTTGTTTAGCTGTTGACACCACAGTGTGTAAAGCAGCTTGACATTACTCATGGTTCAAAGAATGTTAAGAGTCATCCAAAGTTATTTTGACATATTTCTGTTTCCTCTACAAGTACTGTTTGGTCTTTGGGTTAATGAAGAAACATGACCAAGTGTGCAGCAGCAGCTAATTTTTAAAGCTATTCAGTGTTTTATAATATTGGCTGAGGGAAGTTTTTTTTCAGAAAAAAAATTTTCATCCTTGGTATGAAGCAAATTTGAAGTGATTATGCTATCATTAGAAATATATTCTGGAAGGTTTCAAATACTAGATTATTTCCGTTTTCATGGGAAGAAAGAGTGTATTATTCTAAACAGCAAAAGTTTCTATTCACTGAATGATTTTACTGTTTGTGTAAATTACGTGCTAGTCAAAAATAGGAAATTGACTACCCTTGCACAGGAGTGAGAATGACATCAGGTGGAACAACTTATTATCTATTACAGATGAGTGATTTTATTTTGGCAATAGTATCAACAGGAAAAAGATAGCTGCATTCTGAATGGACTGTTGTTTATTTGGCCCTACTTAAGAGTAAAATTTCAGATTCTAAAGAAAACATTGAAAGATGACAGGGAGCATTACCCAAAAGGTCTGGTCTACTTAAAGCAGTAATGGATTACTTTATGAAAACTTATAGGAAAAATAGTTATTTTCCTACAAATCTAATTTACTACTGCTTTAAAAAAAGAAGAAAGAAAGAAAGAAAGATGAGAGGGAAACAATATCACCAAAGGAGCTAAAAAAGATGTTTTGTTGTTGTTATATGGAAAATAGGATTGCCTCAGATAATATAATTTAAAAATAATAATAATAGTATGATTATTCTACTTGTTTAGTTAACCAATGGAGATTTACTGATTTTTGAATTAACTTAGGAGATTTAAGTTAAACAACTATATAGCATATTAGTAACAATATTTGATATTGCATTAGGTAAATACATAATATTCCCCAGACTTCTTGTTTTTACCTGAATATTTGTGTTTTCTCTCTCCAAAATTAATCACAAATCTCTATCTTAATACTAATACTACATACATTATCACTTAATTATTCATCGTAATTATTTGAAAATTTTTTCCAAACATTTGCAACATCTAACATTGGCAAAGGATAGCTGTCTAATATATAGGTAAAAATTTGAAATAGATACAAAACAGAAGTAAATCCAATAAAAGTTGAGCAAAGGATATATATATGTAATTGATAGAAAGTGAAATCTGAATAACTAAACATACAAGCAGGTGATCACCTCACTGGTAGACAGCAAAATGCAAGGTAAAATAAAAAATAAAACCCAGTTTGGTTTGTGGAAAGGAATGAAGAATTCTCATTCTATTAAATTAATAACATAGTTAAGAACATCAATAAAATATAGCAATGTTACGCTCTTAGAATTTTTGCAAAATTGTTACCTAAATCTGGGAAGAGTTATTTCTAAGATTTCTGCTCTTGGTGGGATAATATAAAATAAATGATGAAGTTGATTATTATTGTCCGATTAAGAAGTAATATCAAGGTCTTTGCTTTTTTTTTTTTCTCTCTACTATGCATAAGACTTGCCCTATGTCTGCTTTCTAATATATGAAAGATAACCAAGTATATAGGTGCTGATAAACACACACAGAGACTCTTCAAAGGCACTTTACTTAGAGAGGGTATATAAAATCACTGATGTACATTTATTTACACTTCTTCTGAGCATAGTTTTCTCCTCATTGTCATCAAATTACTCTGTAACTGGTCATTTCTGATCAGCAGCTTTCTTAGTTACTGCTGTTATCTGCAAACTGCAATCATGGTAATCGGATTTAAGATTTGGAAAACCTGACAATACAGCAACGCTGCAACATGCGTCCAGGGCAATACCGTGTTTACTTGAGTCTTAATGGTAAATGTTTGCATTCTGGATTTGTTTTTATTTAAAAGCTAATATTTATGTATTATGGAAAAAGTATCAGACATTAGAGGAAACCCATTCACAATTGCTTTTGTATTATCCGAATAATGTTTTATTGTGTACCGAGGAAGGCACCATTGCATATTACCAAATTTAGGTGGCAACTCTTCATTATTGCCATAAATGTGGAAAAGAGCATCTAACCTAATAAGAATAAGCCTATCAGGGCAGGATTAACAGCTACTGAGTGATCTCTAGAAATTTAAGATCACGGTCACCCAACCAGGGCTCTCATCCTGTGCTAGTCTCTGCATTTCCCTCATTTGAAAAGTCACCACCATCTTCACCTTTTTTTTTTTTTTTACAGTTTTTAGTTACCTTCACCTTTATATACAAATTATTTTACAAATTCATGATTACCCAAAAATCACCTCAACCTCAACTCAGAAAATGTCTTTAAACCAGCTTGTTTTTATTAAAATCTTGCCACTTCCATAAGAAATTTACTTAGGTAAATTTATTTTAGTAACTAGGTAACTTTATTTTAAAACCAGGTAACTTTATTTTAAAACCAAATTATAGCAGATTATCATAGGAAGACCGTGATCTTTCCGACATATCGATTATCGCAATTATTCAGTCTGTGGCTCATTAACATAAATGTGTGGCTGATCTTACAGTTTTAATATTATATGCACCCTTATAACTAGTGAGTACTTTTTAACTTTTCATCTTTACAATTATGTGTGGTCTTTATTGAGAATACTGCTTTTGCTGGTACTGATTTCTATTTTATAATGTTCTACACTTTGCTTATCAGAGAAGAAAATCAAGATGAATTTTAAATACTCATAAATATTGAAATTTACTTCTAGGTTAGTTGAAAATAAGGGAGGTGGGACAAGGGAAGAAAGTGTGATGGCATGTGAAGGAGGGCCCAGACAGAGGAGAGAACGGCAGGACCCTGCCCCCACATCCTGCTCCCTTGACCCAAGCTTCTCTCAAAATTCATTCCCCTTGGACTGACGATGAAGGTATTCAATAATCCGATATGATTAAGCTGGAAAATGACTTTTGGTTATGTTCCCACTCACGTTGCTCACAGAATTGTCTTGAAAAGACTGGTGGATGTTGTGGGGTGTTTTTGTGGGTGTTTTGTGTTGTTCAGTACTGACTGCCCTATTTTGTTTTGTTTTTAGAGAGAGATTTTGTTCTGATATATTGCTGTTCCTCAATATCTGAGAAGAAATTTATAGTTCAGAGAAAACAAATTTATAGCTCTGAGAGAAATATCAAAGCTTAAAAGGTTACAGACAATATTTGCTATCAGAGGGCAACGGGAATGTTGGAACTGTGGTGTCTAATTATAAAGCGCAGACAGGGAATCAGCTCTCAGCCAGGTCCTTCCTGATGGAGGAGGAGATGCCCTGAGCTAAGACGAGCTCCAGCTCCAGGCTTTGTTGTGGGCAGAGCTGGCCCCAGGAAAGCAGCAGGTCTCAGGCTTACCTGACAGCTTCTGTTTCCTGGATATAACACTGTTTCCTCTTGATTTTTGGATTTAAAATGTGAAGGCCCCACAGGGGGGGATGACTTCACCTTTTTTTCTGTTCCAGTCTAAGCTGGCCACCTCCTCCACTCCTTTACCTTGGTATCCCATGAAAAACACCTGCTGTCCCTTTCTCCCTTTCCCCAAACCCTCAAAGATTTTCCATCTTTGGATAAAGCAGCAAAAATGCTCACCTATTTTCTAAAGCAGGAGAAGAAAATTAGAAGAGGAAAAACAAAGCCCATTATTCCCTTATTATTTGAATCCCTTCTTTTAAATCGCTAATTGTGTTCTTTGGGAAGTAACTGTCCTATTAAGGCAGCGAAGTAAAGGTCACCAAGTTCATTTCTAAATCCCACCAATCCTTCACTGTCTGAAAGGGACAGGTCACAATGATAGCAAAGGACTTTGCCCTATAAAAAGTAACATAGGGGCCATCAGAGGATCCAGGCAGCCCCACCTCATATTTATATTCTCGGGTGTTGCTTTTGACAATACAATGAGACCCTTCCAGATGTTTAAGATGTTTACTAGCTACTCAGCATTTAACTTAGTCCTTACCCTGCCCTGTCTGAAACTGCAGATAGCAGCCTCTTTTATTTATTTATTTTTTTAAAGATTTTATTTATTTATTTGACAGAGAGACCCACAAGCAGGCAGAGAGGCAGGCAGAGAGAGAGGGGGAAGCAGGCTCCCCGCTGAGCAGAGAGCCCGATGTGGGGCTGGATCCCAGGACCCTGAGATCCTGACCTGAGTCAAGGCAGAGGCTTTAACCCACTGAACCACCCAGGCGCCCCAAGCAGCCTCTTTTAATGCTAGAGTGGGAGTCGAGCAACTTTTTCTTTCTCTCTCTCGAGGATGACCTATCTTTCAGTATCACAGCTACACGGGAAAGCTTCGACTAGGCGACTGTGCATAAAAAAACATTTCCAGGCTTCCCCTGTTCTTGCAAACTGGGTCACTATCAATCATTTTGAAGGTTAAGTTCTTCTGAATCGTGTAGATGAGGTGAAACAAATTCAGCTTTTTTTTTTTTTCTTTTCCTGCATTGAATTGAATTAAAATTCAGACCTAACTACATAAGCTATGGTAAAATAATTTTTATATCTTGGGCTCACATAATATTTCAAGAGTTCTTATATTGTTACTTCGCAGACTGAGTCAGCTTGAAAACCTACCCCTATCAGATATAATTAACGTGCACACCCTTGTTTATGAGTCTGCCCCTTAATATAGCTTTCTTCGGCTGCCTTACTCTCCCCAAAGTGAAGAGACGCCAACATGACTAAGATAAACTATCCACACCATTCATTCCTCCTGTAGTTTACATCTGTTGAATGGTTACTAAGCTAAGTGAAAAGCATGGGGGGCAAAAGAAAGTCTTAAAAGTGACTTTGAAGAAGAACCTGATAAGTACGCATAGCATTATGCACTCTCTCTCTCTGCTGGAATGTTCCTTAGAAGTAATGATAAGCAAAGAAATAAGCTTAGCATTTCAGATCAGATGTAGCAGATTTAAAAATTATAAACGTAGGGCATTTTACTTTAAAAAGTATTATCTTTATCATTATTATTAATATAAGATTTCTTATCTGTAACCAATTAATGCAAATTCACTGATACATTTTTTTGTACAGCACCATATAAATGATAAAAATATCAAATATGCTAATAAACTTGTCCAAAGTGAGAAGGTATAAAAGATTACAAGTTTCTCTATTATTTACCATTAACTGTAAGGCATAAAAGCAAGATTACCATCTGTGAATATTCCTAACATTATGCTAATAAAACAATTAAAATATTAGTAAGAACAAAATTCTAAATGGGGCTATGGTTTATTTGAATTATTACCATAGTATAATATTTGTTTTCTTTATTCAGTGGTTATCAGCCTTATAAAACTCCACAATTGGAACTTTCAATCACCATAACTGGAAGAGTTAGATAATGCCCAAGCACATTTCTATAAAATCATCCAATAAAGAATTTAAAATAGGTTAATGCATAAAAATTTATAGTAATAATTTCTTCTCCACATACTTTTCTCATGGTCCTAGCACTAGATGCAAATATACTTAATATATAATTCTAAAAAACCCTTTGCTAAAAATGGTGGTATCCGTGTTTGCCATTTACTTGTGACAGAACACAGGTTTTATATTTATGTCTATGTTTTATTTTTATTTTTTTTTCCAATTTATTTATTTTCAGAAAAACAGTATTCATTATTTTTTCACCACACCCAGTGCTCCATGCAAGCCGTGCCCTCTATAATACCCACCACCTGGTACCCCAACCTTCCACACACCCCCCGCCCCTTATATTTATGTCTATGTTTTTAAAAAAACATTAAAACTGTAACTCACAAGGTAGTCCCAAAAACATCTTTATTGCAATTTAAGATACAGAATAGCTAGAGTAAGTGACCATTTCTTTTCTTAAAATATTTAAAGCCATGAAACATTTCCTGCTGTAACAACTTTGAATTATTTTGTAATAGTTGTAACTTCTAAAAGGACATATAATTTTTTCCCATCCTCTATCTCTGTACTCCGGCCTAAGAAAAAATAATAAATTACACTTGCCAAATTTTGTTACATTTCTGCTTACCTTTCTATTTAATAAATGTTTCCCCATATTTTGTCTTAGATGAGGAGTTTTTAATCTAAATATTATATATTTTTTAAATGGCCATAATAACTAAGGAAGTGGATCTGAAATAATGCAATTTCAATAAAGTTGACAAACAAAGAAAATAGAGTAGGAAAAAGAGAGTTATATGCACATAGTAGTACATATATTTGTGTGTGTGTGTGTGTGTGTGTGTATTTTGATCATTTGGTTTTGAGGCAGAAGGCTATTCCAGTATCCCACATTTCATCCTATTTGTTTTATGTTTATGTTTACATGGGTGGTTTTGTCCATGTATGTAGTTTCATAATATTATTATCTTCTTGACTTCATTCCGGATAAAGAAAAAAGCAGGGCAAATTATACTTAATATTTCAATTTAAATTATCCAGGCATTTCCATACTAGCAGAAGATTCAAAAGAAATAGTAGGGCACCTAGAACTCTCAGAAATAATTAAATAAGTCAAAACAGTATTATGTCTACTGGTGATTTTCCCAACATGAGAAGTAAATTTTAAAGGTGTGGTGGTTGTGTGCCAAGATATTTTTGGTTTGTGTAACCAAAATGGAAGTTAAGCTTCATTTACATATCTAAAACTGCCACTTAGTCAATCTCATTAACATATTATAGGAACAATGTGGATAGAAAAAGTCAGGACTGTAGTTTTTTTGTATGTTTGTTTGGTTGTTTGTTTAAGATTTGTTTATTTATTTGACAGAGGGAACAAGTAGGCAGAGAGGCAAGGAGAGAGAGAGAGGGGGAAGCAGGCTCCCCGTTGAGCAGAGAGCCCTATTCAGGGTTTGATCCCAGGGCCCTGAGATCATGACCTGAGCTGAAGACAGAGGCTTAACCAACTGAAGCATCTAGTCGCACAGGACTGTAGTTCTTAAGTAAAAAGGAAGCAGAAAAAAAATGTAGTCAGTGTGTCTCCTGATTTTTTCATAATGTATACTTACAGACTATATTCCTATAATGTAGTCACTTTTTTTAACTGAAGTATAATTGAGATACATTATATTAGTTTCAGCTGTACAGCATAATAATTTGATATTTGTATACATTGTGAATTATTCACCATATTAAGTCCATTCACCATCTGTCATCATACAAATTCATAACATTTGTTTTCTTGTGATGATAACTTTTTAAGACTTACTTTTTAGCAACTTTTAATTTTGTAATAAATGTATTGCCTAGAATCACCTGGCTGTACATTCTATCTCCATGAGTTAGTTATTTTATAACTGGAAATTTGTATCTCTTGATCTCCTTCACCCATTTTGTCCACTCCCGAATCCCCTTCCCTTTACAGACATATTCTTATAACATAGTCACTTTACCAGTATCCCTCACTTTCCTATAATCGTTTATGTTCACTGTCAAAGATAAACAAATCGGGGCATTGGCTACAGAAGTAGGGGCAGATTTTATTCAGTAATCACCATTGCAATAGGGAAGAGAGTCCAGCATGAACTCAGCTTCACTGAAGGAAAAGGCAGAAAAGGTTAAAAGGTTGTGGTGCGCAAGAGGGAAAGCACCAAGGTTGAATACAGGGGCTTGGCCCATGTGACAGGCCACCTGGCTTCCTAGCTGGCACTTACCCGGGGGGAGACACAAACTTTCAGTGGTGCAACGAGGAGCATGGCTCCCGCCACTAAGGCCCTTCTCCTCCCACAGGGCCAGAAGGGTCAGAATTATCTCCCTAAAGGTTTCCTTGTCAAAGGGTGGGCTCTCAAGTCATTGAAGAAACAGTCCTGGGTGATAGATTTGCATCTCAAAGGTCAAAAGATGCATAATTGCAGGCTATTTAAAATAACAGTTCTCAGGGAGGGAGTCAAGGGGCCTATCTGCTTATCACCAGGCTTTGGCTGGAATGAACAGCAAACTATCCTGTGGCATTGAACTTCCTCAGGCAAGGATTTTAGGGAGGCTGGATCATTTCAGGAAAGCAGCTTCAGGCTAGTGGAATCCAAGCTAGAGTTTGGTCAAGGCTCTTAGGGCAAGGGTTTGGGTGGAATCATGATGTGTCCAGGGTTCTACAATTGTCATTGCTAAGAAATTTTCTGGTTTTCATTTCAATTGCAGTATATATTACCCTGGGAATATAATGTACTAGCCAAAGGTTGAAATATTTGGTGGTTTCATTTCCATTTTATATTACTAAATTGAAATTCAAAGATACTATTTTAAAATAAGATTTGAGGGTATCTGAGGGGTGGCTCTGTCAGTTAAGCTTCCGACTTTTGATTCTGGCTCAGGTCATGATCTCAGGATTGTGAGATTGAGCCCCACCCACTTTAGGCTCTGCACTGGCGTGGAGCCTGCTTAAGATTTTTCTCTCCCCCTCCGTCTCCCTCATCTCCCTTAATAAACAAACAACTAAATAAATAAAATGAGATTTGAAAACAAACCCCCATATAGATTAGTTAATAATTTACTTTAAAACATTCAATATAAAATATTTAAACATTTTGCCAGCAAATGGTGAAACTAAGTTAAACGTTCCCAGACCTACACAAACTGGTAAAATTACGTTGGTAAGACACAATCACAGGCCTATTGATAATTTGCTAGGGTGTGGAGGACTACTTGTCTTTCATCAAGCTTTATATTTCCTAATTCAGCAGGAATGTTTACCAACTAGAAAATCGATGCTATTATTGAAGTTTTCAGAAAACCACTGGGCAAAAATAATTTTTTTTTGATGGTTGAGCCTTCCTATCTTGAGATGTGCAATGCCCAAGGGGACTGGAGGTAGAGATGTAACAATACTATTGGCAGAGGGCACACAGCAGTCCAATTTTTACATGCTTCATCTGGAGACTGAATACAATGTGATATCAAGTTCCTTGAGGCTTAGATAAATGAAACAGTGTTATACACCAAAACTGGGTAGTCACCCCACCCTCCAGCTAGAGGTGTTGAGGAAGAAATTGACCTATTTCCTTAAGGACCAGGAAAAACCTGAGCTCCAGTGTCACTTAACATCCTTATTCAGACAGAGCTTTCTCAAGT
Organism: Neogale vison; assembly: GCF_020171115.1. Lineage (NCBI taxonomy): Eukaryota > Metazoa > Chordata > Mammalia > Carnivora > Mustelidae > Neogale > Neogale vison. The sequence goes on from NC_058091.1 coordinate 294,148,559, forward strand.
CAAGATCAGATAAAGATACGAAGAAGAGAAAGAAGAAAAAGTGGAGGGAAGGAAGGGACAGACAAGAGAGGAAGACACAGAGGGATAGAGAGGAGGGAGAAAGAGAAATAAAAAATATTGTAAACTAACACAAATATCAACCTGAAGATCCAAAAGCCTTTAGCCCTGAAATGTGCTTTATAAAAATGGGAAAACATTTTTCTAAGGAAGAGTTCCATGAAACGTGAGTAAAAATTGGTGGACACAGAATAGGTTAAAATGAAAACATAATGAATGAATAAAAATGGAAATAAATATGATTCAAAAGAATTGCATAAAAAAAGGAAAAGAACAAAACCAAAATAATATTTTAAATGATATAGAAGATAACTTACAATGCAAAAAATATATAGCAGTGTGGAGGGAAAATCTGAGAAGCAATCCTAGATTTGAGAAGATAAGGAAATAGAGGTCACTGAAGTATAGGATGTAGATTTTAGACAAAACTATGTACTTAATATATACATTAGAAAGAATGAACAGAAGTTCTATTCAAAGAAATAATGGAGGACATAATTTTTAAAATGTAAATATTTGGGGGCATCTGGGTGGCTCAGTTGGTTGAGCATCCATCTCCTAATTTCCTCTCAGGCCATCATCTTAGGGTCATGAGATCTACCCCGCACTGGACTCCACACTTAGCGTGGAGACTGCTGAAGATTCTCTCTCTTCCCCTCTTTCTCTCTCCCCACTCCCACTCGTGTACAGGCACACGTTCTTTTTCTCTCTCTTTTGTAAGAAGCTTATAACCTTTTAGGAAAAACTAATGAAAATAAATCAATTTTTCTGAAATGTCAGGAAAGAAAGGGCAATCTGCTACTATAAATTGTATCTTTTTTTTAATAATTTTTTAAATTTTTTATAAATGTATATTTTTATCCCCAGGGATACAGGTCTGTGAATCGCCAGGTTTACACATTTCACAGCACTCACCAAAGCACATACCCTCCCCAATGTCCATAACCCCACCCCCTTCTCCCAACCCCCCCTCCCCCCAGCAACCCTCAGTTTGTTTTGTGAGATTAAGAGTCATTTATGGTTTGTCTCCCTCCCAATCCCATCTTGTCTCATTTATTCTTCTCCTACCCACTTAAATTGTATCTTAAAATCCCAAATTCCACAAAGTCATTTATTTCATCTAGAAAAGAGCATCTTTGTAAAGTTTTCCTTTGACTGGGAAAACAAGAATTGTCCTTCCTTATTCAGTTTAAGTAATGATGGAGGAGAGGGTTGAGAGAGAGCATTTGGCACAATGAAGGGACTAATTGCTATAGAGATGAACTTTCATTTATTTTACTGTTTTGGACCCCTTCCATTCCTGAACTTGTCTAGACTGCAGTTATGTTTCTGGGTTTTTCTTTAGTTACAAATCCCATATCATCTTGGCTGCTGATGGCTTGCTTCGTTTTAGTCACCGATAGGTTTTCATTTACTTTTGTTTCTCCTAGAAATGCTTTGGAGCCTCTTAACTATTAAGAGATGGGCGCCTGGGTGGCTCAGGGGGTTAAGCCGCTGCCTTCGGCTCAGGTCATGATCTCAGGGTCCTGGGATCCAGGCCTGCATCGGGCTCTCTGCTCAGCGGGGAGCCTGCTTCCCTCTCTCTCTGTGCCTGCCTCTCTGCCTGCTTGTGATCTCTCTCTATCAAATAAATAAAATAAAAATCTTTAAAAAAAAAACAAAACATTTAACTATTAAGAGATTTAGCTCTACCATTCTAATGAGGTGTCACAAGGAAATGGAGACAAGCAAAACGTTTAGTTTATTATCTCTAAATTTTCTTGAATGGTTAACAAAATCATAACACACTTAAATATAGTTGAAGAAGGGACTGTAAAATAAATCTTTATAATCTGGCAGGAAAAATAAGAGTGACAGAGCATATGAGAAAGGAGGAATGGTGGAAGATGTATAAGGGTGCCAACTGCTTCATTTAACTGTGCTAAACAGAAAATGTTCCAATTTGCTTGAACAAGAAACAGACTCTTAAGTGTACACGTAGGGAGAAAATTTTCCTTGAGTCTCTCGTGTTTTTGCATACCTTTGAAATAAAGGCATTTTCATTACTATTAATTTTTGCTTTGAACTATCTTTTCAAAGATGTTTTTGTAGAAAGCAGCCTTGGAAGATAATGTCTCCCTTTGAGCAGATTTTACTGTCTAAGATAGTAAAGATAATAATTCTCGCAGAGACAAAGATTGGACAGGTTTGCTGGTAGCTTCTTTCACAGAATGGGGTTTCCTCATGTCAGGCCTCCTCTTCTCTAAAAGGCCCCTCCTGCATGTCAAGGCATCATCTGATCCCCACTGTGTTACTCTATAAAAATTGCAGTTCGGGGAACAACCCAATGATGTGTCTGGAGTTATTGCTATCACATCGACTAATACATTTCCCTTTGTCTCTGGCAAAGTTTCCTATGAATTTCTTGCAAGCTAACATATTAGTTTGCAAGTAAGCTAAAAATCCAGACCCTTCATATTCTTGGCACATGCTACTTAAAGATACAACAATCACCATCACTATTTAATTATATATCAAAAATTTTGAAGTGTTAGCAGTAAGTTGTAGGATATAATCTAAATTATTATATTCCTCAAGGGTGGTCAGTAGATAATGTCTCATATCTATAAATACACACATAATATCATAATTATGTTACACAGAGTAACAAAAAAGAACAAGTAGAGGAGAAAGTGTTCAAAAGTGGTAGCCTGTGAGAAGTCTTTGAGTAGGAAGTAAAACAGAACATTGCATTTCTCACTAGGAGATTTTTTGTCTTTGTCATGAATTCTGTGATAATTAAAGCTGGAAATGTAATTCTTTTTTTTTTTTTTAAGATTATATTTATTTGACAGAGAGAGATCACAAGTAGGCAGAGAGAGAGAGGGAAGCAGGCTCCCTGTTAAGCAGAGAGCCCAATGCAGGACTCGATCCCAGGACCCTGAGACCATGACCTGAACCGAAGACAGAGGCTTTAACCCACTGAGTCACCCAAGCGCCCCTGGAAATATAATTCTTTAAGTATCCTGGTATAATTATCTAGAAGTGGTTAAGAGGGAACAAAAGTAAACTTCTTAGGATGTAGGTCTATTTCTGTCCTATATTAAATGCGAGAAGGCAGTTGGAGTAACACCTACAGAGTTTGAAGAAAAGTATGAAGCCCAAGAATATAAAATTAGGATGCTTTTTCTTTCATGAATTGAAACAACAGAAAGACATTTTCAGATACAAAGAATTTTGGAGATACACCACACATATAACTTTCTTAAAAGTATTTCTTAGATATTTAGGAGACCAAAAAAAGTTAATCTAAACCAAAAAAGAGCAGGGATGGCAAATATGTGGTACAAAAGATATGATAGATTGTGGTAATAATTGGCAACATGTTCCAAGATTCTTCTGGACAGTCATTCTCTCAGAAAACCATTATTAAATTGGACACATCAAGGATCATGTGAAGAAAGGGACGTGGTAAGAGAATTCTTTCAGTAGGGCAAATGACTTAAACCTTAACAAGTTTATTTTGATTTCATATGCTTCAGTAAACAAATACGGAAGAATGGAAAATCTTTGATCAGAGGGTTTAGGAACACAAGCACACACACACACACACACACACACACACACACACAATCTAATTAAATAAGATTACATTGTTTCAAAACAAACTTACGCTTTATTTATTAACTCCTAGAAACCAATATCCAAGATGTTAAAGTAATGGCTTTAACATTTTATTCTGTATGAGTGATTTGGATTCTATAACTAAATGGCATGTATATCTTTCAACATCTCTGTACTTAATTTATTTAAAACATTACATATCCATCAGTTTAATTACAATTTTTGCAGCAAATGAGTATGAGGGTTTTCTGGTTTACAAGTTCCATTTTTTTATGGATCATGTTAGGTTAAGTTTGAGCTTAGGTCTTAAATATTCTTCGTATCTGGCTATATAATTTGGAAGATGGAAGTTCTTTATATAACCACCATAAATATTAAAATATCTGATAATACATCTTAGAGTTAAAACAAAGAAATTATAGTAAAGTACTTCTCAAGTGAAGTGTTTAGATGGTAAATAAAACTTTCATAGAAAGATGGGGTATAAGTTTGACAGAGAAGACATTTCAATTCCAGAAAAAGAGCAAAGAACATTTTCTTCCCCTCACTTTACTTCCCAAGATCACTGGAAAGAAAATCAAGTTATTCATGTCTTCAATTTCTTCCAATTTGGTAGGGAAAGAAAATACGATTTATTAAATTTGATTTGTGGCAGTGTTTAGAATGATGATTGTGCTCTAGGACATGGGCTTAAATTTGTGGAAATTTAAAATTTATAAAAAATTTAAGGTACATGTTGCTTGAGGGGAAAAATAAATCACTTACTGTCCTTTATTGACTAGTTCGAACTTTTATAAATTAGTTCAGATACATGAGGAAATCTTTTCCAAAATATTTTCCTGTTTGGTTTTCAGTGACTATTATTCTGGCAGGAATAATAAGTGCAAGAATAAACATTATATGTGTCTTTATGCCCTGATAATCTCCTCAAGGTACTTATGCTAACATTGGATGTTCTAAAAAGAGTTGATTGAATTAAAGTTTTTGTTTGTTTGTTTGTTTGTTTGATTCAGTGCATTAAGGAAACACTGAGATATTTTACTTATATAAGATTTTAGAATTTTGGAATAATTTTTTTAAAAGATCTTATCTATTTATTTGACAGAGAGACACACAGAGAGAGGGAACACAAGCAGTGAGAGCATGGGAGGGAGATGCAGGCTTCCTGCTGAGCAGGGAGCCAGATCCCAGGACCCTGGGATCATGACCTGAGCCTAAGGCAGCTGCTTAACGCTTAAAGACTGAGCCACCCAGGCACCCCCAAAGTAAATTTTTGTATTACCAATATGAGTGTACCCATACAAGATGAAATATTTCACAGTTTATATCATGATGCTTATTAACATTTTTAAAGTAGGCATTCTATATATATAAAAAAATCCACTTTTGTATAGAGAGTTTTCTTAAAAAATGTTACTTTTAATAACTTCTCTTCAAAGCCAGCAATCATAAGGTTAGAATTTAAAGGACTAGAGATCAGTATAGAATTTTTATTATTTTGTTGTCTGTAGATACTTATAACACCATATGGCTCATTGATGCTAACATCTGTCACCCAGCCAAATATTGATTAAATCACTTGGAATTATGTGAAGCACATTGGGAGTTAAAGGAGATTTGATTACACCTTTATACATGTTTGATTTAAAACTGCTCTTTAATCAAGTAGAACTTAAATGAAGTAAATATTAAAACAGAGAATTTTTTCTCCCAAGAGAAAGTGTTTCTCACTCATGTGCATTTATATACAGAATTTCCTAACAAGAATTTAGACATATATGCAAGACATACAATTTCATTTACCTAGTTAAAGATTTTTGACATAGTCAAATATAATCTTGTTTTTCTTTATACTTGGTAATTTTAATTGGCAGCAAGGAAGATGATTTTTCACAGAAGTAAAGACTTCTGTTCTTGCACATAGCCTTGGAAGACTGCCTGGATTTATTTAAATTTCCAAATAAATATCATTGGCTTATAGATGCCTGCAGGTTAGGTTACATGAGATTGTCGTATGAATTATAATTCATGGGCTTACTTATCAAAGTACTATTTTTGTATTTGCTGTGCATTTAAATGAGCCAAAATATTCAGGTACTCTGATGTCCAATTATCAGTTTGAAAATTAAAATAAAATAATTCATACTTACCACACTGGATAAGCCTTAAATCTTAAGCATCATCTATTTGTATGCATATGCATTCATGCATCTTAATGCATATATATGTAACATTTAGTTAATAATAAGTGACTTTTACTGGAAATATCCTAGAAACAATAAGAAAAGTAGATTATTGGATATTTTTATGATCATTAATCTATTTACTAATAATCAGCAAGCATATCATAAATATATGTTATGGTAATATACTGTGAACCTTAATAGGGTAATATATATATCATAGTTTTTGAAGTGAGATATCACATTTCTGGAGAAGTCATTTCTTACACTGACATTCAGCCAACATTATGATTTTAATTAACTTTCAGGATATTGTTGGTTCAAAATTAATAATGATTGGGAAAAATAACCTATGGATATAAAAATATTATTTAAAAGAATATATAAAAGCTGTTGTTATTAGAAAGTAGTTTTAAAACACTTGTTAATGATACTTTTAAATATAATTGATTAGGATTATAGGTATTTTTGAGATCAAATATTAATAGGAAAAAATGAATATACTAACATTTCTATAAATATTGCTACTAACTGTGAAAGATGCATGTTTTACAGGTAGAGGAAGAATATGGTAAAATGTGTTTCTGAGATTTAGAATATATGTGTGCACAGTTTTATTTTTTTAATTAAATTTTGGGAAAGACTTTTATACTTAACCTTTGCTCCAAATCAACATCTCACGTGCCTCTAAGTCTTTTCTTAGAGTAATACTTTTAAGAAAATGGTTTTGCTAACTATTAATTGTTGAAGATAAATATTAAACACTTTATGATAAAGATGATGGACGAAAGAGTCAAGGAGAGAGGGAGAGTTAGAACCAGTTGTCCAGAGGTAGGAAAATCGTCTAGAGAGTATCAGATATTGAAGTCAACTGGGAAACATGTAATTCTTCTAAAAGTTCAAGAGGCCAGTCAGCTTCAGGTCATTGCTGCTATGAGGGAGGAAGAGCCTGGTATTACCTATTATTCTGATTTTTAATAGATTTCAATGTATCATATTTTGATTTTCACATATGAGGGTAGTCAAAACATATTTATGGACCAGTTGTGTTCCTACAAGTCTGTTATAAAAGTCTTATGCATCCAATAATGACTTTCATTTGGAATGAAACATTATTATTTTATTATGCGGATTTGAATTTGAGGTATAATAAGATATCTTATACTGTCAGTAAAAGAAAAGTGCTTCCAGCATGAAGAGGTTTCCTCTGTTTCTGTACCAAAATATTTTGATTTCCTGTCATTTGTCTGAAAGCCAGAGCTTAAACTAAATATATTCTTCTACTTGCATAGTTTACCAGTTAGAAGCTTTATCCCTGTGTATAATACATTTTCATGTTTTTCTAGATATTTAAAGGACTACAGATAAAATTTATTGATGCAAACTGTACGTTAGCTATTTACAATAAGCTCATTGCACATTAGGCAGTTTATTCTTTTCAAGTTGTTTGACTTATTCATTCACAGATTTGCCCAGAGAGTTTGTACTGTGTGAAAAGTTCTATTTTAGGCTTTGAGATGCAATTGCAAATAAGACAGACAAAAGCTCACCTCTATTGGTACTTATGTTTCAGTGAGAGAAACTGACACTATACATGATAAATAAGATATAAAACAGGCTGCATTGTGATGTGTATCTGTAATAGGGAAATAATTTAATTATTGGGAGATGGGGGAAAGGAGAGCAAATTTTGAACCTTGAGCTACATTGTCAGGGAAGACCCCATTGAGGAGGAGACCCCATTGAGTAAAAAAAGTGAAGTTAACATAATTTAAGGTATCTGGTAGGAAAATATTGTAGACTAAAGTTCAACTTTTTTTTTTTTTATATCATTATCTACCTTCTTAGGAGCCTTTTCAGACATTTCTTAGCTGTCCCACTACATGAAATCCAATCCAAAGAATAACATTTTGACCAGTAGGGCTGATCATTGGAGGGCTAAAACTAATTTTAATATCTGAGATTGTTTTATCCTTGAAGAATCTATTCTTATTCTCTTGTGGGGTGGGGGTGTTGACCATCTTAAGAATATGTTCTCTAGTCTTAGAAACAACAAATGAAAAAAAAAAATTGAAATCCATTATATTGGAGAATGTGCATATCTAGAAAAACACATTTTGTGCCTGAGTCAGAAAGAATTAGCGAGAGAACCTGTAGGAGAATAAGAGAGAAAGGAGAGTGGAGAAATCATATATGACCTTATTAATCAAAATCTTAGTTTTGACATAGTCAGAGGATTTTAAAGAAAGGAGCAATATGGCCTAACTTCAATTTTGACAGATCACCTTGGCTGTCCTGCCAAGACTAGAGGGAACATAAGCAGAAGCAGGGATCCATTTAAGCAAATTTTACAATCAGGTCTCGTTACATACTATTAAAAGTGGAGCGCCAAAGGAAGATGTTCAATTCTAATTAAAACATTAAGAATTTAAAGAAAACAAAGAACAGAGCATTAAATCAAGGTGAGGGTCCTTCTATATACAGGATCTACTGCATAGGTCACTCATGCAGAAGTTAGTCCTGCTTGAAGTAATTTCTGGATCAAGGTGGTGAGGGGATTTAAACATTGGCTGTTGAAGGCATAACAGACTGGGTTTTGTCATAATGTGGATAAGAAATGTGATAGCAAGAAAGGAGACAGCCAGCACAAACTTTGGTTTTGTCATAACAATTGAAAGAATGAAAGAGATCTGAACTGAGGGAAAGAAGACAGCAGAGGAACTGGTCTAGGAGGTGTGTTGGTGTTACTCATTCTTGCAATTTCATACAAGTTATTTCTGAATTATAATTTATTTTATATCCTCTATCTGTGCTATCATTATTAACATATCTTAAGGGTTATTTTAATTAAAAAAAGATGCCAGAAATATTGCATTTATTTAAATAATGAGGCTCTTTTTCTATAATTTTGCAGACTACTCCTTTTTGCAGTTTAAGTCAGTTTCAGTAGTAATTAGAGACAATATATTCATAATTGTCATCTAAGTATGTATGTGCACTTTCAAATGTATATTGGGTGCACACATGCATTTGATTGTACCTTGAGTGTCTTTAAGATTCACAATTGTCTCACCCACTTGAAAGGACTCATTGATAAATCAAACTAAATATTGATGTTTAGTTTAAATAATTTATATCCAAATTTTAAAATCTTAAAGTTAAGGTTAAATGACTTATAGGTTTCCTTTTTCACCTTCACCTTCCCTATTGAGTGATTACAAAATGACTGACTTCTGGAATTAAAAAAAATAATAATTTACAGACAGCATAATCTATTTTGAGTTAGAAATTGATAAGACCTCTTATATAGTAAGCTTGTTTTTCTAAAGACCACATCTAGTAGTATCTATTAAGCTTTAAAATACATATATATTCTATGAAGCACCGAGTAAACTTCTCTATAGTTAACCCTATTTTTTAATAACATTCCCTCCTTGTGTTGACTTTTTGTTCTCTAATTTAAAATGCTCTGAGGACACAAATGTCAAGTAAATTGCCTATAATTGCATTCATACTTGTTATTAAATTCCATTAATAAGTATACTCTAAATATATATGGAAAAGAAAGTGTGCATTCAGGCTTTAATTTTCATGCTACTCTTCTGCCTATTTTCTAATCAATTCTGAAAAAAGCCTTAAGATGCTCTTCAGCTTCTACTCTGGAGGTCAACGAGGACAGCAGGAGCAGGGAGCTGATAAAACGGGGGGTACAAGGCAGAGCAAGCCACCGTGATTATTTCCTCAGTGTCTGTTTTGCAGAAAGATCTTGTTATCTCAAAACTCAAGAAGATTGTAAAGGTTATTTTTCAAGGTAGGGGATGTGTCAAAAAAAAACTACTCAATCATGCTGTCAAAGATTTGTGTAGCTGAAAGCAGAATGTATATTAGAAAATGTATTTGTCTTCTATATCTGATAAAACTGAGAATTCAAAATTGATAATTAAATTTGTTTCCTAAATTTGATGAAGCCAAGCAAGTAAGGATTCTAAAATACTGTTTTGACTAAGATGTGTAAGTATTTTCAAAAGTAATGAAATTAAAAAAAAAAAGGTACCACATCACAGAAACTAGAACAGGATGGAGAGTTAATTCCATGTTTCATATTATTTTAACTTCTAATTTAATTATGGATAACATGGCTATAGCAAGGATACATATTTCTAAATATGAAACATACACTTCCTTCTATAACATATTTATCTTAATCTATTTCTTTACTTAATAAAATATCTTTAAAATATTTGGGGATTTTTACAATGTAATAGTGTGTGTGTTTTAAAAGAGGAAGGCATAAAAAATGTTGACATATCAATAGCATTGTAAGCAACTCTTTGAATTTTAAATAAGAGCTTCTCATATTACCTTTTCAAGTAATAATTCAAAATTTATTTGCATTTTTTTTCTTAAGATTCTACTTCATGGTCGCAAACTGTTGCAAAAAAAACTATAAAAATGATTTATAGATGAATTTTAATAGTGAAAAGTGTGAAAATAAAAAAGCAAAGAAGGCACTTATTTATCTTCCATGATTTTTGTGAAAAATAAAACATTTACTGATTGAGCGATCTATAAGCAATTCTTCTTTGAAAGAATAACTTTTACATCACATGTAGCATTAGAAACACTGAATGCATATTTGACTAAAATACTTAAGAGAGTACAGTGAGTGACAAATGACTACCATTTGATTATATTTCTAATTCATATATGTTCATACTCAAACATTTTAGGTAATCTGAAATCTTATAAAATTATACATACGTTATAATTATGTTTATACCCCAAATCCATAAAATCAATAAACCCCAAACCATAATTTGAAAATAAAAAAGTTGTCACACAATTATATAGTAAAATATTACTGATATTAATGTTTTCATTTACCTATGATATTTCTCAATTTTTGCATCCGTACTCAATTTAGATATACAAGAGCTGTACCACATTCATTATGGATGGGAGGAAGTATTAAGTTCTTCAATTAATGTGACTTTCTGTGATTATATTCCAGAAGTATAAAATAATTGTCACTAAAATAAAGATTTAAAATAACATAATAGACAATGCCTTCTATAATATGGTTACACAAAATAAGGAATTATTTTTTTCTGGAACAATTTAATTTGGACTTTTTCTTGTTTCTACCCTTAATGCTGGAAATGTAGCATTTAATAACCTCTTCATTAAATATTTGAGAGAATTGCATTCCATATACCACACTAGATGCTGAATAGGCAGTAAGATTAAACCTTGAAAAAATATTTACAAGTATGCTGAACATTACTGAAGAAAAAAATACCACAAGTTGAATTAAGAAAACCCAGAGGAATGCATCCCTAATTTGGTTTAAGGAGACTGTACATCCCATTTTGCCTGGAACAGTTTCATTTATGTCCATTACCCAGGCATAATTATTAATAATGGCCCATTTGACTATAAGGTTGTCACTGCTTAAACAGTAAATGATATTGTCACCCTAATTAGGAGTATCTTAATTATCACATTCTCTCAATCGCACTTCTAACTTCTCTGAAATAACAGATATTTAAAAACTAGGCTTTTCCGGAATTCACCAGAATGTACAGTGATGATTGAAAAGAGTAGCATCTTTTTGTTGTTTTTGTTGTTATAGAACAATACAAGAGGCTAGGCTATGATGACCTTATGGAACTTCCTATAAACTTACCTGGATAGTGGTCAACTTACTTTTACATGGAGATGTCATTAGGAAGTATACAGAAAAAAAAAAAAAAATCAAAATTATTCTTTAAACTAAGTTGGGGATCCTTTTAATTTAAGTGAATAGGTACTTAGCTATGATTGAAAGGGCCATGGCAGGAAGAATGGAAGAAATAAAAATTTGGTAAGCTGGTCACCAAGCTATAGTTTATATTGACTAAAATGTAGAATACTTAATATGTACTTGAGTTTTATTTCATAGAAAGTATCCAATGCCATTAAAAGAAATATATATCTTGAATTTTTTATTTCCTTCATAGAGGTAGCTTCTTAATCACCCTAAAAGACCCCCTTACATTGTAAGAACTACTGTCCAGAGGATGAGAGATAAGAATTTGTTTAGCTGTTTTTGCCTATTATGTGCCATGCATAGCCAGATACTCATCTCTTGATTTTTCACTCCCTTTAGTGCTGACAAACTTAGGTGTCCATCACAGGTTTTCCCCTTTTCTGTGAAAATCTGTGGTTTCCAGTCAGTCAGGTACTGTCACATTGTTACTTCTTGGCTTTAAGCAATAGAAACCACTTTTGATTAGGCAACATAAGTTCATCAAAAAGTGCATTGAACCAGTGGAAAGCAGAAACACCAGAATCTCACAGGAATTAAGAAAGACAAGGCACAGCAAAATTCGTTCCACAGAAACAGTTTAAGCCAGTTTGCTACATGTTCACTGCTTTAGAACACTTGTGGCTAGACAGCTCCACTAAACCGCTTTCGGTTAATTTTCTCTCCTGACTTCACTGTATCCTACTGAATGATATTTACTCATGGCTATGAAAGATGGCCAATAGATAAAGAACCAATGAAGAAGGCCAACGTGTGGTTGGTGGGTGCTGCATGGGGACTATGATTCCTCAATTCTCATTCATGTGGTTTCTCATCTTGCAAGGAGTGAGGTTTAGATAGTGGCCCCAGAGCAATGTTTGAAGAGGGTAAGAAAGAAGTTAGTTGGGATCATCTCCTGAATATTCAAGATGTCATCTGTGAACCATTTTCTTGGTCAATGGAAGTCATATTTCCAGCCCAGAGTCAATGGATGAGGAAATATATCCTGCCTCTTGATGGAGAATGGCAAAGATATTGCCAAAGAACATAAACATAGCATTAGGAGGAATGATTGAGCCCATTTAAAAAAAAAAAAAAAATCAACCCTAATGCCTCAGACAAAAAAGAATATAGATAGTTAATTTATTTACTCTTAAGATTTTATTTCTTTATTAGAGACCAAGTACAAGGGCAAGTACAAGACCAAGAGCCGGGGTAGGAGTAGCACCAGCTGAGGACACAAGGCCTCATCCTGGGACTCGGGGATCATGACCTGAACTGAAGGCAAATGCCTAACTGATTGAGCCACCCAGACACCCCTAAATGGCTCATTTAGTTACAAAAAATCATTTTATTCTATTAAGTGTACATTAGGTTGTAAAATAAAACCTAGATGAATATTTCAATGAGAGACGAGTACCCTTTTGACTGCTTTTTCTTGAAGAGTACCCTTTTTACTGCTTTTTCTTTTTCATGATGACATTTTATTCCCAAGTCATTCAAATATGTTTTCAAAAATAGAGCAGAATTCTTTCTGAATACAAAGATCTTATTGATTCATTCTATTTTTTTGCAAGTACAGATAAAAAGGGATATCCAGGCATTAATAAATAATTTCAAGAAAATATAACATTCACAGTAGAAAATATGTGGCATCTTTTAGCATGAAGAGAGAAGTATGAGATAATTAAATTTAAAAATGACATAATTTTAGTTGTGTCTGTATCTTCTGTTGTGGGATAGGCCTTTATTGTTCATAGCAAAGCACCATGTTGGGAACAGAGAATTCATCAGTTTAAACTGACTTTCTTATTATGAATTCTTAGGGAGAAAAAAAGGAAGCCATGTATGGGGTAAAGGAAATGTCTTTTGTGTAACTTGACTTCTACCATCTTAATACAGAACAGTAAAAGACTTTTTGGTACTTTAGCATTCCACTGTTCACCATCCTTGACTCATTTGCAAGAATTCATGGTCATCACAGTGGTTGTAGAATCTAATTTATTTGCATACTTTCATGGAAAAGGAGTTTACAAATCTCCCTTGCTAATATTTTTTAGGGTCTAGTATGAATTTCTGACAAGTGTATTTTCCTGTTGTCCAATCTAACTCACTCCCGCTGTGATTTAAAAAAAAACAACCCCCATGTCTTCTACTCTCAGTGGAAATGAAGAGCAGCTGGTTATAATACTCCTTCTTGAAGGTCACAGTTTAAAAGTCATTTATTTAATCTTTTCTGACAAAACTTATGTATCTTAGAATTTGTTTTTTGCAAGATGATTGAAAGTTTTTAAGTGATCACATGTCATAAAACTGTTAGTACATTAACATAGCAATAGACCAACAAAGTAGAGATATTCTCTGTATGTACTTCCCCTCTTGGTTACTGAATTACCTGGGTTAATTGTTTTTGAAATAGACACAGTTCAGGTTTTTATTTTTTCTTCCTTTTTGGATCACAGTCATTATATTATGTGTATAAATGTATGTGCAAGTTAGAATATGAAAAGAAAAATGAGTAGGTACAAAATATTAAACTTTAACTTAGAAAAACTGAAAAGTCTTTATGAATCAAAGTCTTGATTTCCTTAACTTTCCTATATGAGCAGCAAGAACATCACAATCTAAAGTGGTTTTGGAGTTGGTTGAATGATGCATAAAATCTTTTGGATTGCGGAATGCAATCAGATAAATAACAATCCGTAGACAGAGTTGACACTCTTAGGAGAGAGTACAGATTTGTCCAAGGGATATATGGCATAGTGAACTTCAGAAAGACCATCACCAAATGTGTAACAGGCTCAAATATCTTTTCTCTATACTGCTTGTTTGATACAGCATCTCAGCCTGAATGCCAGTTGTTTGCAGTAATGTTAGCAGCTGGAAGGATTGCCCACCAACATAGCCTTTCGATGCATTTAGAGCTCCCATAGTTCTAAACTCACCAGGGCATCTTTCTATGAATTTAATTCGTGCCTTGGAAAAGAGCAATATGAGACTATAATAGCTGCACCAAAAGATTATTTTCTCTACCACTTTTATTTATTTATTTTTAAAGATTTTATTTATTTATTTATTTGACAGAGAGAGATCACAAGTAGATGGAGAGGCAGGCAGAGAGAGAGAGAGAGGGAAGCAGGCTCCCTGCCGAGCAGAGAGCCCGATGCAGGGCTCGATCCCAGGACCCTGAGATCATGACCTGAGCCGAAGGCAGCAGCTTAACCCACTGAGCCACCCAGGCGCCCCTCTCTACCACTTTTAATTTGCCCTATATGCCATTTGAATTATATGAAACAAATTTGTAATAAACAAGCTTTTATAAGGAGAGCTATTCAGAGGATGCAGTGGTTGGGAAAAAAATAAAACAAAAAACAACAGAACAAAAAATGAAACAAAAAACCCCAGAATCTTCTCTATTACTTGGCAAAGGGTGAACTGTTTGTTACTCACAAAGCTGTAGGAAGTCTGGTGGAGCTTGGATGTGAGAAAATATCTTACACTGGTTTTCATATTTTTGACCACTCTTTAGATTCTTAACAACACTCTAGGGAAATCAAGAAAAAAATAATGTTTCAGGTATGATATCTTATCTATGAGAAAATTGACAACCAGTAAGCCTGTTGGTGAATTTTCTTGTTTATTTGCTCCAAAGTGTGAGAACTATGTGTCTAGAGGACTCCACAGATAAGGACTTGGTACTTAATTTCATCATTTTTTTTTCCAGGCATGCAACAAGTGCAGCTTAAAAGGCCCACACTCAGGTAAAGCTAACCTTCTAACATTTGTCACTAAATAGCCATTTTTACACTTTATTAAAAATGTATTCTATTATCATGTGATGTTCCCCTCTATCTTTAGATCTCTTAGACTTTCAAGTCAATCTCTCTATAGTTTATTTTCACATAAAATTCACCACAATAGTCAACCAACTATCCGGAGACCAACTGTTCCATGTTGTGCTGGATCTCATTCTCCTTCTGAGATCACAGACCTAAGTGGGACAGAGTCTCCTGCAGATAAGACAGCCGCAAGAAGACAAAAGGGAGAGGTGAGGTCTCTTTTAGACCTAAGCTCAAAATCAAAACAATCACTTCAGTACGTATATCACTGGTAAAACAGGTCACTTGGCGAGGCCCAAGTTAAGGTTCACATATATAGATTTATTGTTGGTGAGAGGGACACAAAATCGCATGCCAGGATGCATGGTTACCAGGAAGGATAAAAATTTAGTGTCAGTAATAAATTTCTCTTATAGCTCTCAATCTGTTCATCTCCCAAAATTATCCTTTTCTCCTAGCTACCTCATTGTCCCCATGCAGAAGATAAAGGAATGAAAATTACTAAAACATTTTCCCTCAAATGTAAGACTAGAATAAAAACCTTTCTTTGTCTGTCTGTCTCTCACTACATACATGGATATACTCTATTTTTCTAGTAGGTTGTTATGTAGATATCTTCCATATCAAGAGAAAATCTAATTATATTTTACAGAGGATTTTTATGAAGAGTAGATATTAAATATTATTGAATGGTTTTTGAAAACTATTGGAATGATTCATGCACTCATTTATTCAATCAGTATTTACTAAGGGCCTACTGAGATTTATATTTGTAGGGGGAAATGACAACAATAAAAAAAAAAAAAAAAAACAGACAAAATTCCTTGCCCTGTGGACCTTACATTCTACTAGGGTAAGAAAGACTATTAAAAATGGTAAAAATAATCAATAGTTAAAATGTGTGTTATGGTGAATTGTGTTTAGTGCTAAAGACAAAAATAAACCAGGGGAGGAAAATGGAGAGTAGATAGGAGGGAAGGTTGCAAATACAGGTAAGGTGGCCAAGACAAACTCACAGAGATGAATGAGGGTTAAACATCTCTAAAGGAAATGGCTTTTTTCCCCCCTAACATGTGGAATGAAATATACTTATATCCTATGTTTAAAAATGATTTACTTCAAAGGTGAAATGTTGCTGTGCTATATTGCTTCTTTATTGTGTTACTGAGTTACATTTGTTACTATTTAAATGGTGAGTAAATATTCAGAAGTGTAATTGGTCTTTCCTGCTGCTACACTGTTTGCCAGTTTCCTTTTTTTGATCAGCATTTCCCTAGATTCTCAGTAAACACATTAAAGTTTCTTTCTTGATTATGTTCTGTAATAATGTAGATCAGAACTATTATTTCTTTAAATATATCTGAAACAACTCTCTAGTAAACCTTATTGGCTAGGTCTCTTATTTGTAAGGCAGATAACTCTACATTAATTATTTGAACTGTCTTGATGTTTTTCAAAAAAAAATATGCCTTCTTTTGGAAGAATATATATATGTCAAAACATTTATATATATAAACACTTTCTACTGTGCTAGGATTCAATTAATAGATCTATTGATTTTTTTTTTAATGAATGAAAAGGTTCAGAGTCCAAGAACAAACTTCAGTTAGAAGACTCTATTTTATAACTTTGATATGCTACACATGTGTCAAATAGTATATGTATTATTGAAATAGATATTAGCTAATATCTTCATGGGTTTCTCCTATATTAGCTCATATATATATAAAGGCTTGTCAGTCTTTTAAACATAGACCTTGTGACAGTTACTTTTATGTACCAACTTGATTGAGTCATGGGATAGCCAGATATCTGGATTGTTTATTGTTATTATTGTTGAGTGCGTTTGTGAGAATGTTTCCAAAAGAGATTAACATTTCAACTGGTAGAATGAATTAAATAGATTGCCCCTTATTTATTTATTTTGACATTTGGCAATTGTTGATTACAAATATACAGAATGGTGAAGTGTTCTGAGAAATGTTGAATGCAGTATTTAATAACAAGTAACAAGAAACAAAGCAAACCTGCTTCAAAAGATTAGAACTTATCAAACATGGAAGTACCACCCTGTAAGCATATGTCTTTCAAAACCACGACTAATGTGCTAAGTAAGAATGGACCAGCTCTCTTTTACTTTCACATTTGACACTCTTACTACCTATTTTTATTAAGTCCCAACATAATTTACTTCAGTTCAAGAACAGATAGGTGTCTCTGGGACTGAGAAAGTGTAAGACCTTTGCAAACATGGAGAGAGTCCCATTTTCAGAAAGTGTTAGAATAGCAGTGCTCCTTCCTGCAAAGACCAAACACTTCTGCTTAGAAATCTGTTTGTGAATCTACCCTCCAAAGATCAACTCTTTGCTCTAAGTGAATGGGCATAATCTATTCCCTTGAGAGCCTTAGTAGAACAAAAATTTGGGGAAAAGGAGAATTTGTGCTTTCTCTCTGACAGATTGACCTGACAGATTGACCTGGAACAGTGATTCTCTCTTTCTCTTGGCATTCCTGGTTCTCAGGCTTTCAGACCTACACTGAAATCTACATCATCAGTTTTATGGTTCTCCAGCCTTAGAACTAAATCCCTGGCATTTCTCAGCCTCCAACTTGCAGAGGTAGATTGTAAGACTTCTCAGCCTCCAAAATCATGTCAGACAATACTTTAGAAGAAGTTTCTTTCTAGATTCAGATACATACATCTTATTGATTGTATTTCTATGGGAAACTATGACTAATACTACTTCATCTCTTTCAAATGTTTGTATGGAAACAGGAACTCACCAAATTCCACCTGCTTGAATGTTAGGGCAAAGTTACACCGATAGTTAAACTCTATGGTTAATTAATATTCTCTCTTGAGTGTGTTGTATCTCCCTCTTTTATATTTATGAAGATTAAAAATGAAGATATCCAATTAAGATTTATTTTCCTTATTCATATCTTTAAGAATCTGGTTACCTGTATTCTCTAAGTGAGAGTTTCAGAGTAGAAAACTTGTAGGAATCCTTATAACATTGTCCAATATATAACTATCAGCTAAAATATAGTTGTGCAAATATATGTTAGTATCTATCTTAGAAGTATTTTTTTTTAACCCGGTGGATATAGTAGTCCATGTGAAATAACGTGAGAAGAATGTGTGGGGAAATAGAAAGGGATATAAATGTAGACACTTCTTTTAGACTACTATTTTTACAATAGACAATAGAGAACTAAGAAATTCCTAGAAGGAATTGGATCAAGGGAATTTGTTTAATATGGATTTTTAAAATAAAACCAATGAAATACAAGAGAAAGAATTCTTGAGCATAAAGGGTGAGAGAGGAAGATTTTGGTGTTGAAATCCTGGAGTTAATGGAGGGTTATGGCATCCAGATCACAAATTTAAAAACTTAGATAAAAGTAAAGGCATTTTAGGGTGACTGATTGGCTCAGCATGTGACTCTTGATCTCAGGGTTGTAAACTCAAGCCCCTCATTGAGTATAGAGATTACTAAAAAATAAAATCTTAAAAAAAAAAGGGAATTTATTCTTTTTAAAAAGAGGTATTTATTTATTTGTTTGTTTGTTTATTTATTTAAACAGAGCAGGGGGAGGAACAGAGACAGAGGGAAAGAGAATATCAAGCAGACTCCCCGCTGAGTGTGGAGCCCAATGCAGGGCCTATCTCATGACCACGAGATCATGGCCTGAGCCAAAATCAAGAGTACGACCTTTAACCAACTGAGTCGCCCAGGCACCCTTAAGAGCATTTCTTAATTTGTGATATGGACAAAGTCAATATAAATCTTCAAATGAAGAGCATTGTTAAACCCAGTTGTGGAAGTATGAGGTTTTCTCCTCTAAATGCTTTAATTTTTTTTTTTTCAAATGAAATGTTATGGAATGTTTTCTGATAAGTATATGGGTACAGAGTATAAAAGGGATAAAGTTTTAAATAAGAAGATGAGATATAAAGAAGCTATATAGGAACATGGGAATGAGAAGTTAATAAATACATATAGTAATTCCATTTGGGATTTGTGCACATAAATAAAGTGGGATCATGTAACACTGTAATGTGCTTTTTCTATTAATATTCCAAGTTGGGTATGAACCCAGAATGGGCTAATAATGGCATGCGTTTGTCCAGTTGCAGTGAAAGATGGGAAGAGTAGCATACGAATTTAGGCAATACTATGGTTACAAAAAGAGATGAGGAATCATAAATAGTGAAAAATTGTGACATTGATATGTAGGAGTTCTCAGTGGAGTCAAAGGATTGCAGAAAATAGCACTTGGAATAGGTGAACTAGGGGGATAAAACACGATATCTGGGGGACAATCTTTTTAAAATACACATTTCAGAGAAAAGGCAGTTACCAATGCTGAGAATCTCTTGAGTGTGAGCATGTAAGCAGTTAGCTCAGGTAGAGTAGGAATATGATCAGTGTAATTCTGATTTTGTATGACATCTTGGCTGGATTTCCTTCATTGCTCTGTAAATATTATTCTTGAAGACTTTCTGCCACTGAAAGCTATAAGGGAGAACTTTAAAACCATCCTAATTTTACCTCTTAACCTACTCGAATTTTATCCACTCTCTGTGAGTACTTCAATAGGCACAATATGTATTATATTTTATATAATTACTTCACATAATTAAGCACTGATTATAACTTAATTAATTAATCATTGGCTATTAATTTTTGCCTTAAGTTGTCTGTTCCATTTTTTCTTAACTTTTGATATTTTTTATTCTACTGTATTTTAAAATAATTTTCTTCCATATTTTGTATTATCTACTTTAGGTGAATTAATTACGTAGTTCTTAAATATTCTTATAATGTGTACTTCACAATTATTATCTTCTTTCTAATTAATTTTATTTAATTTACCTCTGATTCCTCAGTAATTATTTCAAGTTTCTCATTTAGTCTATTGATTTTGATACTAATATAAGGGAACACTGATACTATTTTTTTACTCATATTTGTTCATATAATTTTGTTTTTTCTCTCAGTTTGTTTAGTTCTGCATTATCTGTTTATCTTAATGAAGCATTTGAAATATAACTTATTTTAATTGATACTAATGTTTCTTTTATTATCCTAGGTGTGAAAAAAATGTTTTTGACTTTATTTTGAATAAGTCATGATTTCTTCTTTTTTCCTTCTTTTATTTTTTCCTCTTCAGTTTTTGCCATCTTTCTAATTTTAACATGGACAGCCTTACCTAAACTAGATATTTTTCGTACAGAATATGTAATCGATTCTCCCTAGCTTCATTGCACTTTGTCTGAGACTTTTTTTCTTTCCAGAGGTTAGACATGAGGGCTAAGTTTATAGAATTTTAGTCTCCATATTCTGCATTTGCCATAGACTAGTCTTTGATCTTTTAAAGCATATTTATGTTAAAAATCCTCAAATCACTTCTGATTTGGATAATATTTTATCCTTATCCAGGGTATATTAAGCTTTTGAATAGTTTTTTTTTCTACTTCAGATTGATGCCAGGAACTAGTTAAAGCACCACGTGTTTGTTGTACATAAAATCGCTAATCTATAGTAAAGAAGGGAAACTTCAAAGAGTGCAAAATGTCTGTTTTTCTCTGTCTACCAGTTACTGAACTTCTCAGTTTTCTTTTTCTATATTATTCCCTATACAATTACCACTTTCTAGTAACACCTTAAGTAGTGAAGAATAAGGCTGATTCAGGATTAATTAGTGTCTTCCTAACTGTCACCTAAGGAAAAGAGAATAAGGTGATATTGCTTTCATTTCCTTTATTTGTGTTAGGATTACTATAGGATCACAAATTGGTTTCTTTCAGGAGGACTCTGAGATGGAGATTTACATGCAGGAATTGTACTGGCAAACACTGTAAGAATCAACATTTCCAATAAGTGTAAATAAATAGAATTGAGTAGTAGTAGAAGTTCAACTAACAAAGATCCCATCCAAAGGAGCACTAGAACTGGAATGGCATTCAGAATGGAATCAAATTGGAGCAAGGTATCTGGGCCTTTATATTGCCAACCCAATCAGTCCTTGGACATGGGTTGTTCTGAGCAGGGTGTAATGACATTGCGTAAGCAGCTCTCTTCAGCCCATGGCAAAGCCTGGAAGTAACTCAGCAGAGAGTTTTGTATGCCCACATTTTCAGCACTAGGAGAATGAATGTATCAGACCACAAGTATGAGGGAGGGAGGGAGGAATCTGAATATTACACAGGAAAATTCATTATAGTTTGGAAAGACTTTTGGCCATATAGTCATTTGGTGTTTCTCTGTATTCTTCCTAAATCCCCTCAGTCTGCTTCTCTTACATAGATGGTATCTGTGAATTTTTCATATTGTTTTTCTGCCCATTCCTATGGCTGCTGAAAATCATTTAAATGCAAATAAGATATGACCTACCTAGTATATATTTTTAAATGTGTTGGTAAAAAAGCAACATATTCATTCTGCCATATATATTTGAAATATAAATTTATGCAAAATTTCTGAAGTAAAATTTGGCAATATATTTTACAAGTGTGTAAAATATATATTTTGAATTAATCAACACTTTGAAATTTATTTTTTCTAAGTAAACAATTAGTACCCATAATTTGCAGTTATATTTTAAAAAAAACCACAACTTAAACATAATAAGAAATTAACCAATTAAAATATGGGATTTAATATAGTGGAATAGTATATAAGTTCTTAAAGGAAAATGCAGGTTACACAAATATGAGAACTTTATGATTACACTGAATACTTATTTATATGCAAATACAAATATAAAAGAACCTGAAAGGAAGCATAATAAAAATGTTGTTGCCTGAAATTGAATTATAGATTATTCCCTTTAGAACTATCATGTCAGTTTTCCAGTTTATGCTTTCATAATCAATATAAACACATTAATGTGCTATTAAAGGAATCTTTCACCATGATCATTCAGATTTATTCATGGCCTGCAAGGATGATTCAATAGTCATAAATCAATCAATGTGCTACAACACATTAATACAAGAAAGAATAAGACCATATGATCCTCTCAAAAGATACAGAAAAACATTTGACAAAGTGGAGCATGCATTCTTGATAAAAACCCTCAACAAAGTAGGGATCAAGGGACCATAACTCAACATTATAAAGGTCATATACAAAAGACCCACAGCTTACATCATTTTCAATGGGGAAAAACTGAAAACTTTTCTATGGTCAAGAACAAGTTCTGGACGTCCACTCTCACCATTGCTATTTAACATAGAAATTGAAGTCCTAGCCTCAGCAATAAGACAACTAAATGAAATAAATGCATCCAAATAAGAAATGAAGAAGTCAAACATTCACTCTTTGCAAATGACATGATACTGTATGTAGAAAATCTGAAAGATTCCACCAAAAGTTGCTAGGACTGATAAACAAATTTAGCAAGATCACAAGATATGAAATCAATATATAGAAATCTGTTGCATTTCTACACACCAATAATAAAGCAGCAAAAAGAGAAACCAAGGAAGTGATCCCATTTACAATTGCAGCAAAACCCTAAGATACCTAAGAATAAACCTAACCAAAAAGGCAAAAGACCTGTACTCTGAAAACTATAGAACACTTATGAAAAAATTTGAAGATGATACAAATACATGGAAAACCATTCTATGCTCACAGTTAGAACAAATATTGTCAACATGTCTATACTACCCAAAGCGATCTACACATTTAATGCAATCCCTACCAAAATAATACAAGTATCTTTCATAGAGGTTGAACAATCTTAAAATTTGTATGGAGCTGCAAAAGACCCCACACACACACACACAAAAAAAGTTTGTTTGTTTTTCCTGGGGCACTTCTTTATTGTTGTTAGGAAAATATAGTTAAAATAGTTTCTCTAGATGTGGAAAGAAACACTGTCTCCACATCTTGAAAAAGCAAAACAAAGTTGGAGATATCACAGTTCTGGACTTCAAATTGTATTACAAAGATGTAGTCACAAAAACAGGATGGTATCAGCACAAAAGCAGACACATAGATTAACTGAACAGAATAGAAAATCCAGAAATAGACCCACAACTATATGGTCAACTAATCTTCAACAAAGCAGGAAAGAATGTCCAATGGAGAGAAGACAGTCTCTTCAACAAATAGGGCAGCCACATGCAGAATGAAACTGGACCACTTTTTACACCATACACAAAAATAACTTCAAAATGGATAAAAGACCTCAATGTGAGACAGGAAAACATCAAAATCCTGGAGAAGAACACAGGCAGCAAACTCTTTGACCTCAGACATAGCAACTTCTTACTAGACGTATCTCTGGAGGCAAGAAAAACAAAAGCAAAAATGAACTATTGAGACTACATCAAAATAAAAAGTTTTTGCACAAGAAGAAAACAACCAATAAAACTGGAAGGCAGCATATGGAATGGGAGAAGATACTTTCAAATGACATATTTGCAAAAGGGTTAGTAGCCAATATTTATAAACAGCCTACCAACTCACACACAAAACCCAAATAATCTAGTCAGGAAATGGGCAGAAGACATAACACACATTTTTCCAAAGAAGACATCTAGATGGCTAACAGACATATGAAAAGAAGCTCAACGTCACTCATCATCAGGGAAATACAAATCAAAATCACAATGAGATACCACCTCACATCTGTCTCCTATCTGTCAGAATGGTTAAAATTAACAACACAGGAAAGAACAGATGTTGGTGAGGATGCAGAGAAAGGGGAGACCCTCTTAAACTCTAGGTGGGAATGCAAACTGGTGCAGCCATTCCTCAAAAAGTTAAAAATAGAACTACCCTACAACTCAACAATCACCATACTAGGTATTTACCCAAAGGATACAAAAATACAGATTTGAAGGGGTACATGCACCCTTATGTGTATAGCAGCGCTATCAACAATAGCCGAACTATGGAAAGAGCCCCAGTGTCCTTCAACTGATGAATGACTAAAGAAAAAATGGTATATATTTAGAATGTACTATTACTCTGCCATCCAAAAAGAATGAAATTTTGCCATTTGCAAGGATGTGGATAGAGCTAGAGTGTATTATGCTAAGTGAAATAAGTCAGTCAGAGAAAGACAAATGCCATATGATTTCTCTCATATGAAGAGTTTAAGAATTGAAACAGATGAACATGGCAGAGGGGTTGGGGAGAGGCAAACCATTAAACTGACTTTTAACTATAGAGAACAACCTGAAAGTTGCTGGAAGGGAAGTGGGCAGGGGAATGGGTTTTATGGGTGGTAAGCATTAAGAAGGGCACTTGTGACGAGCAGTTGTTATATGTAAGTGATGAACCATTACATCCCACTCCTGAAACTAATATTATACTATGTATTAACTAGCTGGAATCTAAATATAAAAAACCTTGAAACTAAAAAAAAGAAACAAAAAAAATGCATTTATCATGATGAGCAATGACTAAAGTATAGACTTGTTGAATCACAGATTTTGAATACCTGAAACTAATATAACACTGTGTGTTAACTATACTAGAATTAAAATAAAAACATTTAATTAAAACTTTTAAAAGATAAAATAAAAATAAACATTTAAAAAAATATTGTAAAGTGGTGATGCAACATGGGGGCTTAAGTGGGTAGGAGAAGAATCCATGAAACAAGATGGGATAGGGAGGGAGACAAACCATAAGTGACTCTTAATCTCACGAAACAAACTGTGGGTTGCTGGGGGGAGGGGGGGTTGGGAGAAGGGGGGTAGGGTTATGGACATTGGGGAGGGTATGTGCTTTTGGGTAAATTGGAAGGGGAGATGAACCATGAGAGACTATGGACTCTGAAAAACAATCTGAGGGGTTTGAAGTGGCGGGGGGGTGGGAGGTTGGGGTACCAGGTGGTGGGTATTATAGAGGGCACAGCTTGCATGGAGCACTGGGTGTGGTGAAAAAATAATGAATACTGTTTTTCTGAAAATAAATAAATTGGAAAAAAAAATATTGTATATCATCTTATTATATGTGACCAATGACAATGGAGATTTTCTTTTCTATAGGTCAACTTAGACCAATAGCTCTTTGATATAGCAGTTTAGTTAATGAAAGTAAAAATTAAAAAATAAAAAATAAAAAAACCCACCTAAGCCAAGGAAGAAAACAAAAAACAAACAAATGTCAGGGGGGCCTGCTGGTTCAGTGGGTAGAATGTGCAATTCTTGATCTCAGAGTTGTAAGCTTAAGCCCAACATTGGGTACAGAGATTACTTAAAAATAAAAAATCTTAAAAACAAAAATAATAAATAAATGTCAGTAATTAAACACTTGAAATTCAAATGTAAATTTGAATAATATTATCAATATGCTAATTATTTTCATTACACTTATTAAAATGTTTTATTACATACATTAAATAAAAATGGGAATATATGTGTTCACATGTATTATATATAAGTATACACATTTTAAAACAAGTAAGTAATATACATTCAATCAACAAAATAATAATATATTGTATTATACACATTAGAAGATATGTAATGGCAAAATTTTTACTCATTAACATTTTATTTTGGTTAGCAAGAATCTTTATGGTCTGAAGCAGATAATCTAAAGATTCTAAACAATAATTTATTAGATCACAGAAAAATTGTCTAAGTATTGGGTAGAGATATTAAATATGAACTCCACTTACCTTAGCTAATAGAACAAAAAATTATATATATATATATATATACACACACACATATGTATATATATATATATAAACTCAAAGTGTAATTTACATTTACTTTGCAAAAAAATATGAGCATCATAAATAAGACAACTTAAATTTATCTTAGTTCTCTTTCATAGAAGTTAGAAAACAAAAGGCTTCTTAAACTTATTCTTACTGTAGCAGTAGGTATTTGATTTTAATTTTTCACAAAAGCAAAGTGCAGTATTGAAGCATATTGAAGCTGTAAAGTGTTGCATGAGAATCAGAGTCATTTTTTATAGAAATATAGCTAAAGGCAAACTCACACGGAGCTATAGTATAACCTCTGAGGGCCACTATGGCATGATTTTAGACATTAGAAATATAAATACTGAGGTAAGCTTTATTTTGAAGGTGTAAGTTTTGATGGGGGTTGATCTTTTCACACATACTCTCTGAACATTATTTGAAAAAAGGTAGAGTAGAGCAAAAACGAAAGAAAATAGAGAGAGAGAAGGAAAGATAAGAGAAAGAAAGAAAGAAAAAGAAAGAAAGAAAAGACAAACAGACTCTTACACCCAAAGAACAAACTGATGGTTGCTAGAGAGGTGGGGGGGGGGTATGGGTGAAATAGGTAAAGGGGATTAAGAGGTTATATTATTCCAGTTATAAAATGAATCATCACAGAGATGAAATGTGCATAGAGAGTATAGTCAATAATACTGTAATAAAGTTGTTCAGTGACAGATGGCAAGTACACTTGTAATGAGCATTGAGTAATGCATAGAAATGTTGAATATATTGTACACCTGAAACTACTATGACATTATGTTAATTATACGTCAATAAAATAGGTATATTAGAAAAAGAAAAAAGTAAAGCTTGATGCAAATATGTGAAAAATACATGCAAAATGAATGTCATTTTATTAGAACAGAGCTATTATAGATGGTTTTATTTTTAATTATTGTACTGTATTAAAAATTTAAGATAATTTTAAGTTTCAGAAAATAAAAAGTGCTTAAATTTCATGAATGACTCAAAATGACTGGGTGACACAAAGTTTAAATCAGTATGGGCAAAGACATTTTTTCTTGAACTATACCTTAAAGACATTTTAGCAGGAACCATGGGAGCAATGTATGTCATTATCACTCACTGTGCTTTAGCTGAGGAGAAATGAGTACAAATCTGTCCCTTAGGCAAGAATAAGCTCTGTGACTTCTGTGGCCCAGAGAAACAAAGGAAACATGGATCAATTTACTAACTATGGTGCAAAGTCCTAGACTCTCAGGAAATGCTACAGATTGCTTTAACTTTGTTTTTAAAAGGTCTGCTTCACTCCAAAATATCTGGAGGTTACAATTGTAATAATAATGCAATTTTTTATGGATCATTTTTCCTTTGCTTGTTCAGAAGTTCAATAGTTCCCTAGTGTTTATCCCTATGGTCTTAATGACAAAACTCCCAGACAGTACACAGTGTGGAGAATATTGCCTGTATACATACATAGCAAAACAAACAAACAAGCAAACAAATAAAACATAAGGTCATATAGGGATTGCATAAAATGAACCAGATAAAGATGCAGATCAGTTATTGTGTGCTTTTATCTACGTACTTTTCCACATAAACATTAGAAATAATTGAAAGCACCAAAACAGCTGAAAATATTTGTGAAATATGACAAAATCTCAAGACATTAATAAATATAAAGAGTAGAAGATGATAAAAGTAAAAAAAAAGAATATATATATTTGGTAAGTGGCAAAGTAAATGAACACATATGATTCAAAAAATATATTACAAACATACCTATAAAAAGGTAATCTAGCAATGTGGGCATTGACTATTTTAACTCTCCATAATATTATAAGTACAGAGCTAGAGATATAAATGCCACAGTTAAGTGGCACTGTCAAAAAAGAAGAAGAAAAAAATAAAAACAAAGGAACACAGTCTCTATAAACTAAAAATCAAATATAAATTCAAAGTAAAAATTTCAGGCTGATACTGGTAACATTCTTTACTTCTGATTGGAGAACGGACCATGAGGTGGTAATTTCGCTCTAGAGAATAACTGAGGGTCAGTATTACTAGTCTAACTAAGACCCAAGACCTTTTTAAAGTTTTTCATTTGATTTTGTAGAAAATGCTTTTGACAAAATTCAACATCCATTTTTGATAAAAGTTCAACAAAATGAATATAGAAAGAACCAACCTCAACATAACAAAGGCCATTTATGAAAAGCCTAGAGTTAACAGCATCCTCAATAGTAAGAAGTAGAAAGTGTTTTCCTCTAAGATCAGGAACAAGAAAACAATGTCTACTAGCTACTTTTATTTAACATAGTACTGGTGTCCTAGGCAAAACAATCATGTTAAAAAAAAAAGTATAAAAGGCATCCAAATTGTACTGGAAAAAGTAAAACTGTCACTATTTGTAGATGGCATGGTATTATATGTGGAAAACTCTAAAAACTCAAGCAAAAAGTATTAGAACTAATAAGTGAATTCAGTAAATTTGCAGAATAAGAAGTCAAGACACATAAATATATTGTGTTTCTTTACACTAATAATAGACTACCAGGAAGAGAAATTACAAAAAAAAAAAAAAATCCCATTTACAACTGCATCAAAAAGAACAGAATTCCTAGGAATAAATTTAACAAAGGAGGTGAAAATAATCCGTTTATTGGACGTTTTTAATCTTTTCAAAATATGTGTGACCATAGTTTGCCGTAAGATTACATAGTCAGGGATTGAGAAGTCCACTGAGCCTTACAGTGAGCATTACATCCAAATCAGGTGGATCTGCGTGAGGTACAGAAGCCAACACTGTAAATGTTGACTGAGCTGTGACTATCTGAACTGTGAATTATTCTGAGGTCTTATTATATCAATGAAACCATCACAAAGCCAACTAAGGAGAAGAATAAATGAACAGGGGGCGTGAGGAATCGGGAAGACAGAGGGAGAGAGAGACAGAGAGAGAGAATTTAGGACTTAGGACTCCACGACTCTTCAAAGAGAGAGTTGAAAGCGATAAAAAAGTATCAAAAACTATTATGAATCCCGTACATCAGCATTATTATTTCAGACATACATAATTAAGTAAATGGTAAAGAAAAAATTATTTGAGCTAATAGCAGTTGAGGATATGTTCTAATTCAAAGAAAAACATGAGTATTTTTTCAAATTAATTCAAATTAATACAAATCCAATTAATTAACTGGATACAAAAAATAAACCCACACCAAACAGAACATAATGAAAATGAAGATACCAGATATGAAAAGAAAATCTGAAAAGATGATATTATAGTGTTACATTATTTACGAGAATAACAGTAAGATTGAGAGGCTTTATATACTATAAGTAAAAAAAAAAAAAAAAAAAAACTATGGCAATTATAATGCAGCAGATACAAACAAAATAGTTTGCTTGAGCCAATTTTGTTCTTTCCCATTATTCTAACTAACCAAATATGCATATAAAAATTGTTTACATATAATTTAAATTGTTTTGGGAATATAGGTATTGCTGGTTTTATTTTTAAATATACTTTGTCTCTGAAGTCAATATACTTTTCATTACCAAGGAAAAAAATCACATACAATTGATCTTTATTGTCATTTTCTTTACTTTTCCCTGACAGTGATAGTACTACTATTAAATCATCAAAAGTGACTATCTCTGCTTTTAAATAATCGGCTGGTATTTGTGGAATATACCATGCCATTTGTCCTAAAACCATCAATTTATTAAATAAATAGCTGTCATATCTTTTGAAAATGTGGAAATATTAATGAATTCTATCAAAAACAAATGAAAGGAAATCATTTGTACCAGAATTTCAGAAATCAATAAATATTTCACATGCTGGCTTGAACACGTGCCTGGCTTTTCAATTTGAAAATATTACTTATAAAGAGCTTTTTCTTCTAAAATTTCCAAAAATGCTTGCCATTATTTTTAAGTTTTTCTATGTATGTGTTTAACACACAAATATTTTAACCCATTACTATTTTAGGAAAGTATCAGTTTCTACTCATTTTAATTCTATCTTGATATATAACAAATACAGAATATTTTATTGATTGCTTCCTTCCTTCCCCTTTCAAAAATATATTTCCTTACTTCTCTGTTTTCCTTTTTTTCAAAAACATACCTTTATCTAATCCAAAAAATGTTTGGAGTAAAATTTCAACATGTTCCATTGATTTTAGGGGGTTTCTTTAGCACCTGATATCCAGTCGATTGACTAGTTTATAGTTACAAGGAGGCACATGTCCTTAAAGAAATTCTTGCCCATTCAGTAGCTATCCTTGTTAAACAACTACAGTGTGTTAAGCTGTTTTAAAATGCTAGAAATCCACTATTTCTTTAATAACAAAACATGCTAAATAAAGATTATGTTTACATGTCATAGTAAATATTCAAAATGTTTGTTATATCTATATAGCTAGGAGATTTTATTCATTCCTTATTCTTAATATCCTAAGGTTATATCTTTTTTACACAATGAAAAAATTAACATTAATTTTAAATTCATCCCTAGTGCTAAATATTGGAATTTATGGGGGTTAATGGATCTGTTCTTTTACTTGCTAAATAAAATGTGTCCCCTAAGATGATGGTTACCATTTCTTAATTAAGAATCCACTAAAGTGCCATCCAAATGTACATAATTTATTCCCTTTATATTATTGGACTGGGAATTTTGCCAATGAATAAAACATCTTATTCTGAGGCAAAATGGAAACTAATATTTTAAAGCTTGGTGAGAAATATCATTTCTTTAACTTGTTTTAATAATAAATCTATATTATAATGAAGAGCAAATCAGTGTAGGGCCTAATCTGACTTTCAGTAAGGACACAAGCTAAAATCTAATATGATTGCTTCTAAATGAAAGTATAGAACCTGTAGTGATAGAGAACAAATATGTGTACATGCATCCATGTATATATATAAAATATGTATATATAATATTGCTGTTGTTATTCCTATTCTTGCTTCTAGCCATAGTTGTCATAATAGGAGGTAAAGATAGTACCTTTGTTTTTTTAAGTGACAAAAGAAGTCAGGAACTTCATAAGGGAACAGCATTTGAATGAGACAGTAAGTACCAAATGGAAATACTCTATAGCGGTTAACACAAAAAACAAACAAAACTCAATAGTTTTTATTTTTATTTCCTAGTTTGCTTCATAAAATTTTCCTTTGGAAAGAATTATGAATCTTTTAGAAAGTCTCTTCTTGTAAGAAACAATTATGAAATTTCCAGTAAATATGATTGCCAGAGCTACTTAGAGAGACATGCTTGTGTCTTAACCTCTTAGTTACTGAGTTATGGTTAGTCTCTAGATCTTTTAGGTCACTCCCATAACATACCATTGGACCAATTCAGTTCGTATTTCAAGTAGTTAGTAATGATAACTAGAAAGTATATTATATGAAATAGTTATATCAAAATCACATATAAATTATTGTTTTTATGAAATATTTATTTTATTAAATTTGAGAATTTAATAATTCCTAAAAAATCCTTTATTCAGTGGAAGAGTTAAGAGCTAATTTCAATAAATTTGGTGTGTGTCTTTTCTTGCTGTATGCCCAGGAAATAATCTTGACTTAAATATACAAGTGACAACAAATACAGTAGAGATATATAGAATACAAAATTAAGAAAACAACACATTGAAAGTTCAATTGAAGGTGTTCTATTGGCAATTTTTATTCATACAATAATGTAAATAGAGGTTTTTCTTTGGGGAAGTAATTTTTAATTCAGGACAAACTCAAGTCCAATGAAACATATGGGTATATTTTCTTTAAATCATCTCCTAAAATAACTTAGTCACCTCACCTTGATTAACCACCTAGCTAGGAATTACTTGCTTAGAACTCTAGCACCTGTGTCATAACTAAAATATCTATTTCTTTGATCCTACTTTTCATAAATAATTCACAAGTGACTTTTGCATAAATAAATTTAACTTCTTACCAACTCAAGACTTCATTCATATCTGTTTGCCTTTGTTTTGCAGCTAAATGATCACAGAATGGTAGGATACAATTTTCAATTTTTTAAATTTCTGAAATTGTAGTTTAAACATATTCTTCAAATGCATAAGGTCAAATGTCTGAAGAATGTTGCCTAAGGATTGTTAGATGTAGGAGAAGCTTATGAGAATTATTTCATCTTGTCTTAGTTTTGCACTTGCTGACTGCAACAAAATTTTAAATATCCTACTGAATGTATTCATGTTGAATTATTAATACAGAGACAGAAAAAGCAGTGGTGAAAACACAACAGCACAAGCGGTGAGATTTTCTCCTATTTGCAGTTGGGAATGAAAGTGACCATCATTTTGAATCCTAGCAAGACCGGTCCTATTTCAGCTATCTTCTTAGAAAACCCAGTTTGTAGCAGTAACATCTATTTTACCACCTGTTACCTCGATTCTATAGTTCTGGGTATATGTGCACAAAGGGAAAGACTAGGCCTAAAAGATACAAATGTGACTTCTTTGTAGCAGAAAAGAGAAATTATATGACTAAAGATTATATGAAATTGAAGGTTATACTAGAGTCCATACATCCCTGAAATAGCATTTGTTGATGATACACTAATGAGATATAAAAGAAAGATGAATATTGATTTTAGGTTAAAAATGTGTTCATTCCTATCTTAAAGTTCATGTGTCAAACTATTTTTATAAAATTTGGATGCAGATGCATGTTTAAGAAATTAATTACACCAGACACACTGACTGCAAAAGGAGTAGAATTTTGTAACAGAGCAAATGTTATATTTTATATAACAGCAATTTTTTTAAAGAAACAAATAGCCTGTCATTTTAGATTTTTTTCTAAAATGATCCTTCTAAAAACACCAAATCTATTTTTTTAATTAAAAATAGCCTGTATTTGTCTTTATGCATTAGGAGGGAAGACTTGTTAGCAATCTGATGTCTTCATCAATGAAGAGGGGCATCCATCAGTGTAACACTTCTGGTTTCTTATTTATTACCTCACTGTTTCCTCCTCCAGGCAGAAAGAAGTATTTGCCTTATGAGAGCATTTGGGAGAGAAAATGGGGAGTCTGTTCCTCCCTCTTGTCTATCTAGAGTTAGGCTATACACCCCCACCCTGCACACATTCTTATTTGTTAGTCTGTTCTGTGACGTAACTTTTATAAAGACAGCCTCCACTCAGAAAGATGTGAAGGTCCTGCACAGCCTCTGACCAAGAGGATATGTCTATCCAATTCTAGAGCGTGGAATCAAAGCCCTATTCCACTCGTGCCATATTTTCCAGTATCAGCCATATCAATGATATGTTTATTTCTTTATCTACATTTGTCTTTTTCTTCATTTGACTCAGAACGGGTATTAATTTAGGGGCACCTTAAAATTCTCTAAGTATGTATCCCTAGTATTTGTCATAGGTCTCATTGGTCTAGCCTAAGATTATATATGTATCCCTTGAAGAATTACTGCTGGCAGGATAGTAAATAGGATCGGTTTGGTCTGAGTTAACGTAACAGAGCTTTGTGACTAAGGATTTAGTCTGTTACGAGAGTGGGGGGAAAGTAGGGTAGGTATAGTTTATGAGATTAAATATTCAAGAAAACAAAAATAAAATATGTGGAATTGCTTCTGTGGAAAATATGCATGTTTGGGTCTGTGTGGAATACAGAAATGGATGAGATATATCTCCTAACACTTAAGAATATTTGCAGGTATACATAAAGTAAGTATTGCAATGTTAAGATATTTAATAAGTGTCCTTTCTTTCCTTTGTCAATAAGGTTAAAATAGCCTTTGGGGCTGTGATGTATGCAGATGGTGGAAATTGGGTAAGTGAACAGTTTAAGTCATGACAAATAATAGCTATTAAAATAGTCAGATTTCAGATTTTTCAGGGTAGTGCAAGGAAGTTGTTGAACACATCTGTCTCCTAGGCAGCTTTCCATATAAGTAAATGTATGAGATTTTTATGTATAAGTGAGCATGATAATATTTTCTGTCTTAACTATTTTGACTTTGTAAGAATTGCATGGCATCAGCAAATTAAATTAAAATAGATCTTTTATATGTCCTATTCTCAAGGAAGCAGGGCATTAGACTATTATTTCTTTGGGAGTTAAGGGAATGGGGCATTATAAACATTGGGCCCAGGAGAATTTGTAGGTTTACTTGGATCAGGAATAGCAATAAAAAAGTGTTGGATATGTTGATAATACTTGGCATAGTTCACTTTCATACTGAGATGACTAAGGAACATATTGGATGTTATTTTTATTTTTGTATTTTAAAACATTTAAATAAGCATTTGAGCTTATTACAGAGAAATATTCATCTAGATGAGTCTCATTTGAAATAAATATGATTTGAGCAAAATCTGGTTTCTCTCTCTAATATGAGAAAGCAGTTAATAAATAAGACGCTCTAACTTGAATTACAAGAAGGATGTTTAACTTACTTAAAAGAAAAAGTTGCATTTAGAAACACTAAATTATATGCAAGTTTTTTTTTTTGTAAGTAGTTTATTAGTGTATGTCATTTACCCATTTTAAAGGTTCTGTTTGGCAAGAAGTCATTAATTAGTTCATGGTGATGTCTACATTAAACAGCAACAACTGTTCACATAATACATAAATGAAATATTTTTATGTATTTAGATAAAGCTTCTTTCCAGTTAGGCTGAATTACTAGAGGCTGGCTGTTAATGGCGATTATAATTTGCCTTAAAACATTTAACAGCATATAAAATGTAAAAGATGTTCTTTCTCTATTTTGAGGCTAGATTTGGAAAGAAAGTGTAAACACTCTTTATAATTATCACAATCGTGTTTAGAGTCAAATGGCCTATGTGATTACAGAGATTCTGGTCTTGCTTGTCAAAGACTGAAAGGTCTCTGAGAAGGGTGGAAAGAAGAGAGGTGAAAGGAATATCTTGAAAAAATGTGAAAGGAGAGTTTCTGGCTAGATTGTGTGCTAGCTTTTGTATAAGAACATTGCAATTTTTGAAATTACCTCAAAGTGCCACTTTACATTGTAAATACTAAGCATGGCCAAATTAAATTATTTTTTCCAAGTGAATGGTAATGCTACGATATAAAACTAGGAATATCTGGGTCCCCACTTTTATGTTATCTCTATTTTGTGATATAGTTAGGTCTAGTTATGCACTTTAGAAACATTTTCCTGACATGGTTAGCCAGTCCAGTCATTTCAGAAAACAAAAAGAAACCTAAGGATGTGAAAGGCAATAGGTAAATATTTGGCCTGGAGTTACTTCTGGAAAGGAAGTCAGATGGGTTGGAGTGAGACCTGATTATTAAAATTCAGATTTGGGGAAACATGAAGGACTGAACTGTAACCTTTAAATCTATATCATTTCTAATTTATTCTTTTAATTTTTTTTAAAGATTTTATTTATTTATTTGACAGATAGAGGTCACAAGTAGGCAGAGAGGCAGGCAGAGAGAGAAGGGGAAGCAGGCTCCCCGCTGAGCAGAGATTTCCCAATGCCATGCGCAAAGTTTCAATCCCAGGAGCCTGGGATCATGAACTGAGTTGAAGGCAGAGGCTTTAACCCACTGAGCCACCCATGCGCCCCTATTCTTTTAATTTTAAAAAATAAATCCATGCATGCTGGAAATGTGTGAAATAACATTAAATTTTTGTTACATCGTTCTATATTAAACCAATAGATGAATGAATGACAATTACATGTAAAGATTTACAGTAGTAGTAAACAAACCAGGTTATAGATGCCTTTACTTGGTATATTTCTGACTATTGCAATGATTTACATGCTGCCATTCTTTACCAAAACTAATTTGTTTGATATCATAATTAACAATTTATTACACAGAGTTTCGTATTTAGCACAAAAAACTCCATTTTAAGAACTTAAGATATTATTACAACTACCAAACTTTAACCTTAAAAATATCCAGTTTATGCGTCCATGAAAACACTTGGTGGATTTCATTCTGCTAAAAAATTTGTTGAAGGGGCTACTAAGAAGGAAAAATACATTAATGACTTAGTTGGTCTGGAGGAGCCTGGAAAGGATAGTGCATAATCTGTGTGATTATTGAATAAATTTAGGAAAATCCAAGAGTAGCTCAGAATGATCCAGAGAATTAAAAATGTAAAATATATTAAAAGTGATGGTAGGGCGCCTGGGTGGCTCAGTGGGTTGAGCCGCTGCCTTCGGCTCAGGTCATGATCTCAGGGTCCTGGGATCGGGTCCCGCATCGGGCTCTCTGCTCTGCAGGGAGCCTGCTTCCTCCTCTCTCTCTCTCTCTCTGCCTGCCTCTCTGCCTACTTGTAATCTCTCTCTGTCAAATAAATAAATAAAATCTTTAAAAAAAAAAAAAAAGTGATGGTAGACTATTTTTCTGTTGCAAGGTTTACTCAAAAGTGATGATTACTTTCACATCATGTGATATAATTTCATGTGTGGAACTAAGCACTTAATTAAATATAATTTTTATGGGGAAAGTATGAAAGGCAGTCTATAAACATATACTTTACACTAAAATGGTAATTGATTTTCTAAAGATCTATAATAGAATACACATGGACTCAATAGGTTTAGTTTTACTTTAGTAGTTTGTGAAACTTTATTACACTCCAGGCAATATTCCAAGATCTGTGGGCACTAAGTCAAATACGAAATTCTCTGTCCTTAAGAGACTTGAATCAAGCTGTTAAGACTGTTTTTATATATTAAATGCATTCTATCAAAACCTTATTTCATTATAAAAGAAAAGAAGAAAAAATGTTATGTGTTCTCTCTTATACATCTTTGCATTCTATCAATTAACCACTTGCATGAGGAAATTAAGTGATCATTAAATTCTGAAAAGTGGAAGGGAGAGAGAGCAGGAGTGGGAGAGATGGAGGGTGGGAAGGGAAATCTTAGGTAGGATTTATGCTGTCATTATTTATGTTATTATATGTATTATATTTGTGCTATCAACAAAAGGTTAAGAAATAAGTTTTTGTAAAGCACACAGATAGTAAATTATCTTTGATTAGGCAAGAGAGTAAAACATTTCAATCTTGACAACATACTTTTGATAGACATTATTCTTATAGTTAATGACACTTCTGTTACACAAAAGAATAAGCAAAGAATTATGTGTTACTATATGAAGATAAATAGATAATTTTGTAATACCCTTGTATTTCTGGATATGAGAATTGCAGGTAATTCAAAATTAATGTTTCCTTTTAGATTAGATAAAACTAAGTGCATAGGTTATTCTCATATGTTGCTAATGCAAGGGGGTAAAACTGTTTATGTCTAGCAGTTTAATTTCTTGTAAAGGTTAATCACTATTAATCACCCTAGCTGACAAAAAGTAAGGGGACATCAGGTAAACCCACTGTAAGGAAAACATTAAGTTCATACAGCTGTATACCTAACAGCAATCCATGTATATTTGAAGATTCATTTTCTCATTTCTGATCTGCATATGGTTATAGATTGCTTTCCATATAAATCTGTGAACATTATGTGGCATGTGAACATTTGCCCATCTGGAGGATTGTTCATAAAACTCATTTCCTATGATTTAATGAAACTAGAAATCCACCAGCAAGAACAGTTTCAGCTTTGTATTCAAATGTTGGTAGGTCTTACAATCACTTGTATGTTCCATAATATTTTCCTAATTTTACAAATGATGGATCTTGTTTCGAAGATAATAAACCTGGTACTATAACCTTTGAATATAAATTCATGGCAACCTATACTGAAGAAATATTTATTTTAATATTTTTCAAACTTCTTCCCCAATATATCTCTCTTCTTCCAAGCCCACCTCTCATGAAACATACTAGCTCAGAAAAACTGAATGTCTTAGAAAAAAATGATTATGTAATTTAGTAGAAGCTGTTGCTGGCACAGAATAAAATGAAGCATAGATTATATGATTCAAATGTACCAAAACAAATGATATTTTTGGAATTAAATTAGAATTTTATTGCCTTTTCTAATCATTTTGGAAACCATTCTGTAATAAAAGATTATTACCATCGGAGCATGCATGTGCTGTTGAATCTCTCCAAATGCAGACATCAGATCAGAAATTGTCCACCCACACCCATTCAGCAAAATAAAATTAAAAAATACCTTGAAAATATAAAAAATAACTTGAGAAAATAAGTATTTTATTTTTTATGAAGTAAGCTAATTGTTTATTCCAGTCAATCTTATAGCTTTGAGACAAAGAGATGAATATAATATGCCCTATGATTCTCCAAATTTTACAGTATTTCCTAGAACCATGCAGTCTAGAAACTTACCTCCTACACAAAAATCTGTAAGAAACCAAATTTAAACTACTAATATGTGGTTGTATTATAATTCTCTATTCCTTTACAGGCTGTTTAATTTAATGAAATAAACACCTTTTAACAGAAAGCCTCAAATGTAACACATCTAGATTTACAAA
This sequence comes from Neogale vison, assembly GCF_020171115.1. Classification (NCBI taxonomy): domain Eukaryota; kingdom Metazoa; phylum Chordata; class Mammalia; order Carnivora; family Mustelidae; genus Neogale; species Neogale vison. Next base: position 294,187,169 of record NC_058091.1, read on the forward strand.
TAAGGAGTACTTGGTGAAAACAACCAATATTTCCTAATTCTAATAAAGATAACTAATATGGAAGAAAATAAAATGGAAAAGTTGAACATAATAGATCTTGACATTAGAATGTTCTCCCTTTTGATTTATGGGTTTTTTTTTCCTTTATCAAGTACTTTACAAATATCCAGGTTATATTAAATTACATACATATAATTAAATGATATATATACATATATATGTATATGTGTGTGTATGTATATATATACACACATACACACTCCTTTGTTAATTATAAAGATCATATTAAAATGGAACTAGGACTACACTTTCAAATACAGTGGCTACTGGCCACAAGTAGCTAATGAGAATTTGTGTTTGTTTGTTTGTTTTAAGATTTATTTATTTATTTGAGGGACAATGTATAAGCTCAAGTGGGAGGGGCAGAGGGAGAGGGAGAAAGAATATCAAGCATAGTCCATGCTGAGTGTGGGCCCTGACACAGGGCTCAATTTCATGACTCTGAGACCAGGACTAGAGCCGAAACCAAGAGTCAGACAACCAATTGACTATACCACCCAGGTGCCCAGCTAATGAGAATTTGAAATGTGGCTAATGAGATATGCCATTAAATATAATTTACAAACTCTATTTTGAAGTTTAGTATGAAAAAAATGTAGTGTTTCTCATGACTTTTTTTAATAGTTCATATTTTTTTAAATATAGACTTCATCTTTTTTTTTTTTTTTTACAAAGACTTCACCTTTTTTGTAAATCATTATTTTCATGACTCAAAAAAACACATGTGTTTTGTTTTCTAACTAGTGTTTGTGTATACTTTGATGTATAATCTGGACTTGTTAGTCTACTTTGCTTGTTTTGAAGAGCTAAAATTCTGGTAAAGAAAGGTAAAGAGTAAGTTAATATGTGTATACCTGTATTTATATGTTTATTTTCTGGATGTGCATCCTTTTGTTAATGTAAAATACATTAGGAAAGAGATTTGGAGGAGGGGTACCTGGTGGCTCAGTAGCTTAAGTGTCTGCCTTCGGCTCAGGTCATGATCTCACCGTCCTGGGATCAAGCCCGTCATTGGGCTGCCTGATGAGCAGGGGGGCCTACTTCTCCCTCCCCCTTTGCTGCTCTCCCTGCTTGTGCTTTTGTCCTCTCTCTCTGTCAAATAAACATATAAAATCTTGACGGAAAGAGAGAAAGAAGAAGGGAGAGAGAGAGGGAGGGAGAGATTTGGGGTTTTAACGAAACACATGGCATCATATTTGAGTTGGCAGAACTGAATCAGGAAGAAATAAATAAAATTAATGTTTTGGAAATGAAAGCTTATCATAGACTAATAGATGCAGAGGAAATAATAAGAAATAACTGGAGAAGTGGGGCTCAGTTAAAAAAAAATGTTCGAAGGCATGTTAACACTACCAAGTCAACAAGGGTTTGGGGGTCAAAATCCCAAAAAGAAGGAAAGTTCAATAAAATTATCTGAAACTCATGCAACAATGCTCTCTGTCTTTTGAGGTAATTTGCAGTTTCTAAGTGACTCATGGGGAAAGGTTAAGAAATGGAGACTAATAAACTAAGAAGCCAAACGCAGTTTGGTTTTTATGGGCTCAGGGAGTTGGGGAGACAAAAATGGAGTTTGCAGACTGACAAAGAGGGTAAAATCTCGGAGTTTCAATTATAAACTGCTATGTTCTAGAAATTCACCATAGGCTATTCCTCACAAAAGTGTAATCCTAGTGGAATATTCCCAGTCTCTGTATGGAGTAAGATTATTTGACCCTAAACTAACAATCTAACAGAAAAAAGTTGTAGGCCTCACTTGGAAAAAAGAAATGTTATTGAGAAACTGACACTTTTGCATAACCAATAACTAGCATTCAAATGAAAAACAAGTGAATAAACACACAAACAACAAACATGTCAAAGGCTAAGCCAAATACCTGAAAACCAACAGAAAAATCTCACAATTTTGATATTGAAGTTAGTATAGACTTTTTAAAGCTGTGGCTAATGTGTGATATACCAATATAATAGATCTGTGAATATGATTCGGCACCATCATTAATGGGAAAACTGTTGCTATCTTAGAAAGACTAACAAAACCCTTCAGGAAACCATGAGCATTTATCTAATTGGGAATGCTATTTTAAAAGATTGTTCATGTGAATATTTAGGCAAATGCTCAAAACAAATAACAACTACCACCACAGAAACAGGTTGTTAATTCAAAAGTGGATTATGATTAATATACAGTATAATAGAATTATTATCATGATGCTATTCAGTGGTTAAAAAGAGTATAATTACATGTTTGAAATATGAAGCAAAAAATAAACTTGATTTTAATAAAAATATCATATTTGTGCAATGTACTTAGAATATCTGTTCTCTAATAAAACAGAGCCAATTTTGCCTTTCTCTAATATAATTAATAATTTGTGTTTAGAATTTTCCACTTGTCTAATAACCTTTGCTTTCTCCCTTGAAAAATAAAATGACTGGAGTGACAAAGCTATTTCTGTGTTTTCTCATATTGCTCTACAGATTGAAGTAGCATATCGAATGGAAAGTGACAATATTTGAATATGATTCATGTTATATAGATAAGGAATTTAATTGCATTAAGACATTTATCTTACATAATTCTATTTCCCGGTGAAACAATACCCAATAGTATTGTTGTATGCTAATTAAGTCACAAAATCAATGCATGCTCAAATACAATATTTAACAGAAAATACATCTTGATAAATAAATTATGAAATGTGTAGAATTTTATTGCAAAAGCAACGTGTTGTTTTGATTAGATCTGTTGTTGCTGAATTCAGTGGTTTAGAGCACTTTGGGCACACATCTGACTAGAGCTACTGCCCTATGTTCCAGCATCATTGTAAGTTACTCCAGAGTTATTTTCATATAAAGCCACTATTTTGTAACATCCCAGTCAATCTTTAAGCCATTCCAACTTCTCATCTGCCTCTGCTACTACGATTCAAACCAAATACTCTTGCAGTCACCATTGATTCCCACATACCAAAGCCAAGGGAAACTTTATACATTTCACTCTACCATATGTTACTAGATTTTTTGCCCGTGTTTCTTTTCTATAGTAGTATCTGCTTTTCCTATGTATTGTTAACACCACATTGTCTTTTTCTTTTCTTTTTAACTCAACCCTTTTTTCTTTCCCTCTCTCTCTCCTTTCCCTCCCTCCTATGCCAAGATATATTTTGTAAAGATTTTATTTATTTGACAAAGAAAGGCACAGCCAGAGAGGGAACACAAGCAGGGGGAGTGAGAGAGGGAGAAGCAGGCTCCCCGCTGAGCAGGAAGTCCTATGTGGGGCTTGACCCCAGGCCCCTGAGATCATGACCTGAGCAAAAGTAAGACGCTTACCCACTGAGCCACCCAAGCGCCCCATGCCAAGGTATTTCTTTTTCCTTAATGCCTTTACCACTTTCTTCCCTTTGAATAGACATCTCATTTTGGTGTCACTTGGGACTCGAGTTGGGATGCCTTCTGTTCCCTATCTTTCTGTAGATATCAGAGGGCACTACTGCACTTCAATTTCAACTACTTGGCAGTTATTAAGCACTACATATGTGTTAATGGAACACATTTTAAAAACAGATCATTTTATCTTTTAACCCTGGTTTTTTAAGAATATTGCTATAGAAAAAAAAAAGAACACCAACTTTATCTCAACCCTTTATCCTTATTTCACATTTTTTATTGTCTCCTCAATATTTCTGTGATGTCTTACAAGTGTCTGTAGTATATCTTTCTAAAAATGAATTCTCGGTTTGTTACTTCCCATCACTTGTGATTTTCCAAAGACCTTGTGTTTTCTTAATTTGTTTATTTCTCCCTCTAGGCTCTGACATGCAGTAGGTTTAACTGATCAGAAAGACTACATTAGGGGCGCCTGGGTAGCTCAGTGGTTTAAGCCTCTGCCTTCGGCTTGGGTCATGATATCAGGGTCCTGGGAACAAGCCCTGCATTGGGCTCTCTGCTTTGCAGGGAGCCTGTCTCCCCCTCTCTCTCTGCCTGTCTCTCTGCCTACTTGTGATCTCTGTCAAATAAATAAGTTAAATCTTAAAAAAAAAAAAGAAAGACTACATTACTACAAGACTACATTAACTATTCAGTCTCTTTCTGAGTGAGGAGTTTGGTATTTTTCCATCATAGTATTTACATCATTTGTTATCATATATACATATTTGCAAACACACACGTATACTTATATATCATATAGTTTCTGAATGAGCTATAGCTATCAATAACACAAGAATTATACCTGTTTTATCTACTACTTTACACTCAACCCCTTGCATAGCATGTGATATGTGTTTGGCAATCAGTATACACTTGGGAATAAATAAATTAGTGAACTTAAGCTCTTTGAGACTAACGTTCTCTTTTATTGGCTAATAATGAGAATGGTTTCTGGTGCACCCTACTTTCTTTAAAAATCATAATATCCTAATTTGTTTTGCAATTATTTCTGCATAAGATTTCTCATCTGTGCTGAATTTTAAAACATTAAATATGGAATATAACTAAGTTGATATTAAATTCAGTTGTTTTGAAATTAGCAAATAAGGGACTAGAGTAAACACATTTTATTATTGAGAAATGAATGTATCTGTGTAATATTTAGAAAGATATTTCATTATTTGCCTGTACATTAAGTGTGCAATTTGTTTATATACTCAAAGGCAATTTTCCTAACAAATCATAACTCTCTGATACTCTAATTTGTATTTGGTTATGTAAAATAATTTCTGAAATAATTTCTGTAAATGATCTATATGCTAAATCATTATAATTTAAAGTGTGCAAATAATCCTATTAACATTATAAATATGTACATTTCTGGAGTATATTTTTATTACTAGGACTATGTTTTTAGTAAAGGATAGAACATTGATTTTGAAAGGGATTTCTTGTCCTGTGATAACTCTCTCTATTCAGTAGCATGAACTTCCTTGAGAATAAGATATTTATTTTTCATGTAGAAATAAAAACACATGACTGAATTTCACTGACACCAAAAGTCAGGAGCTAAGCTTATTAGTGTTTTCCCTAAATTCTGAACACCTGTGAAAGTTTGCTAACTATAATGAGCCCCTCGCATATTTTTTCTGATAGCTACACTCAGTATAATAATTTCATTTTATCATCTTTGCTCCATATGCTCCAGATTGTTTTTTTTTTTTTTTTTAAGGGCACTCCTTAGGCTATAATGCACTTTGGATTGTTAGTGTCCAAACTACACCATATTTTACATCCTTCTTACCACTTACCTAGGAGAGTTAAAATGGTCATAGCAACAGTGGAGTAGAAGCTGGTAAACAATGTTGACAGGACAAGCACACGATGGCCCACTCAAATAAGAACACATAGATACATACATATTGTAATTGAAATAATAGATATTAAGTAATTTGATAAAAATAAATTTGCTCATTTTTCAATTTCCTGAAATCACCAATTTATTAAAAAATCATTTATTTTATAAAACACACAGTAGGCAGAGTTTTATTTGATTGAATATTGATTGAATATTCTACTAAATATCAAGGATACTGCTTGAGCCTTATGTTCTAGGAAGATGTTCTACTTCTTTCCTAGAATTATTACTCTTGGGAGTCTATCAGCCATGACGTTGGAGATGTTTGTTTTCTCTCTTCCTCAAGCTAAATAAAATGATGAAGCTTGGAGAGGGGGGAAAAAAATCTATCCCAGCTTTTCCTACAATTTTCTGTCAAGAAAAGCTAAAAACGCTTTCCTCTAGGCATATAGGCACATCTTTCCTTGATCTAGTGTCTCTGGTCTTCTGCATGATGAGGACATAATTGATTGCATTTGGGCTGCAGCAACAAAGTGCCACAGGCTATGTTAGCTTAAAAACAGCAAAGATTTATTTCTGTTCTGGGGATGAGGAAGTTCAAGACCAGAATGTCCATATAGTTGGTTCTGATGAAGTCACTTGTAAGGGTTGTAGATTCCTAACTTCTGGTTGTTCCTCCCAGGGTGGAAAGAGGGCTAGAGAATTCTCTGGTGTCTCATTTATAAGGGCACTAATCCCAGTCTTGAGGGCTCTCTCTTCACGACCTAATGACCTTCCAAACACGCTGTCTGCTAGTGCCATCAATCACATTGGGGATTAGGATGTCAGCATATGGATTTTGGGGGGAACACGAGTGTTGAGTCCATTGCAGGACACCTGAGCTAGAATTAAATGCAGTGTATTTTAAATAAAGAATACTCTTCATGTGATCGAGACTAGTTTTCCAGGGCCTGCAAAATGGACTTCATGGCAATCTCTGGATCAAAAGAGTATTTTCCCTTCTGAGAATTTTTCTCTGGGAAGATCTTTTCCTCAGGTATTTCACAAAAAGCACCTATTAAAAGAAACACTCAGTTATTTCAAATATTGTCCCACTGTGAAAAAAAGCATAGTGATATAATCTAGTTTCCTATATTTACAGCTCACCATTTAACTCAGCCTGCAATAATCACAAATATAAAAACCACCAATCTTTTGATTCTGTTACTTTCACTGTTCTTTATCTCCTAATGTACTTGCTGCCTCTTTACCCGGCTTGAATTCCATTGTCAAGTGCGTATACTTAATTCCTGTGCCCTTACTTGCTTCCTCATACTCGATTGACAAAACCATATTTTGACTAAGTCCAACACTCAAGCTACCATTTATCTGCATTCTTGAAGTTTAACATGAATAGAGAAAAGTACATAATCACAATGACTGATCTTACTTTCAATTTATGATGTGAACCTCAAGTGGGATCGTAACATAATTCAACAATCAGACTATGCTAGGACATTCATTCTTTCAGACACTTATTACCCATCATCTCTCTCCAAACCTCCACACCTCCTAGTCCTCACCTGCCAGGATGAACTTATGTCTTATGACACTGGGTTCAATTTGAGGCAAGCTTTCAGACTTCCAATACCAAATCTACGCAGTTACAGCATCTGCCCCATAGGCTCTAACTGCCCTCAGTCACTGCAAAACAGATGCTAAACTAGGTGCCAACCACTATGAAATTCCCCATGGTTGGAAATAACAGGATCCATGTACTTGGATGGAAAAAAAAAAGTTATATTTTTATTGTTATTGATTCCACACACTTTATATTTATTTGAAATATGAATACAGGCAAAAATTGAATTGCAATATTTGTTAACTCCATCATCATTGAAAAGCACGGGTGTTTTTATATTGCATTACAGTCCTTACAACATTGTAAAATATTCATTCTACTACTCATAACTATGAAAACTATCACAAAGCTACCACTTGAACTTATCTAAATTATTAATAAACTCTCATTACTATGATAACATTTCATATTTTGATAAAATTTTATCTTTTAGCAATATAGACTTGCATGCATTTACATATGAGTGATTTAGTTTAAAGTCCTAAAATGTTACTCCTAGAGTGGGTCTACAGTCTTCTCCAGCCTCTCAAAAATATCCATGGCATAAAAAGATTAAAGAAACCCTCTAGGAGAAATGACTGTATCTTATCTATAGCCAATCCCTTTATATATAGCCAATCCCTTTATATATATGTTATATCTTTTCTTCTTTACCCACTCATGGACATCACCCAGTAATTTTTCTTGCTTACCACCATATCACACTTTGGAGTCAGAGTTCTCCAGAGAGGAGACCAGTCAGAGTAGGAGAGATTAAGAGATAAAGATAGGTAGTTAGATAGATAGATAGATAGATAGATAGATAATAGATGGGTGATACATAGATACATAGAGATGATGATAGATAGATGATACGTAGACAGGCAGATAATAGATATAGAGAGATTTTAAGGAATTTGCTCACAAAGTTATGGTGGCTATCAAGTTCAAAATTTGTACAGCAGACTTACAGGCTGGAGACCCAGGAAAAGTTTATCTTACAGTCTTGAGTATCAAGATAGGTCTGGGGCGCGTGGGTGGCTCAGTGGGTTAAGCCACTGCCTTCGGCTCAGGTCATGATCTCAGGATCCTGGGATCGAGTCCCGCATCAGGCTCCCTGCTCAGCAGGGAGCCTGCTTCCTCCTCTCTCTCTCTGCCTGCCTCTCTGCCTATTTGTGATCTCTCTCTGTCAAATAAATAAATAAAAAATATTAAAAAAAAATTAAAAAAAAAAAAAGATAGGTCTGGAAGCAAAATTCCTTTCTCTTAAGGAGACCAGATTTCATTTGTTTCAACTGATTAGATTAGTCCCACCTACGTTATGGAGGGTAATATGTTTTATCAAAATATACTGACCTAGGTATTAATCATGTCCGAAAAATACCTCACAGCAATATCAACGCTGGCATTTGATCAAGAAGTGGGCAGAACAGACTACCCAAGTTAACACCCAAAATTAACCATCGTATCTGGTTATTGTCAACAGAATAAAAACATACTGACATTTCTCCCAGTTAAAAATATAATTTATCCTGATCTGATTCTGTTTCCCTTATCAACTACCACTCCATTCCTCTGCTTCCCTTTTCATTCAGACTCTTTGAAAGAGTCGTGTACACAGTTTCCAAATTCTCTTTATATATCCAGTCATGAAGCCATACTGACGGTCCATGTTTTCTCATTCTAAGAAAAGTACTTTCGTCAATGTTATCACTGACCTCCACATTACCAAATCCAATGTGCAATTTTCATTCTTTATCCTACATGACCTGTTAGCAGCACAGAATTCAGTTTGTCTTTGTTTCCTCTTTGATGTACTTTCTTCAATTTTGCTTCCACGGCACTATTTTTCTTGTTTGTTTTCCTCTTACAGTCCTTCTTCTCCTTCTTCTGTCTGACTGCATAATATTGGCTCCACAGAATTTCAGACCCATTTCCATTTTTCATTAGAGTGGCTACCCCATCTAGCCTCATGATTTATATGCCAGTAATTCCCAAATACAATCCCAAGCCCAGACTTTTTACCTGAAATTCAGACTCATCAGTCCAATTGCATACTAAATGTCTCAGCTTGTACCTACAGAGATTTAAGATTCTACATATCTAATAGTGTATCCTTCATAGTCTGCCTCCGAACTATTCTTCTTACCACGTTTTCTGTCTCAGGTGATGACAATTTTATTTTTCCCACATCTTTAGACCAGACACTTGGTGTCATTTTTTACTTTATTTTCCCCCTTATACCAGACATTTGGAAGCAATTCTGGCTCTGCTGTTGAAGTATTAACAGGTTCCAAGTACTTTTTACTATTTCACTGATATCTCACTGAGCATCTCTTTGATTTAAGCTCTCATCATTGCTACTACCTACCTTACTGCAGAGGCTTCCTGGTTGTCCCTGTTCCTACCTTCGTGCTCCTTCAGTCTATTTTTAACAACGTAGCCAGAGTGATTCTTTCAACACATCTGAAATCATATTACTTTAGCTCTCAAAACCCTGCAAAATGTTCTTATCAAACTATGAGTAAAAACGTAATGTCCTTACATTGGCTGCAGGTGCCTCTATGTGGTTCAGCAAGCTGTTTCTAATCTCATTTGTTGCTCTCCCATAGCTCATGCCTTCAAGTCATGCAGAGGCAAGGGTGGTAGGAGTGGCATTCTTGCTGTTCCTAGAGCAAGCCAGCCATGCTTCCACTTGAGGACATGTGCACTGGTAGTCCATCTGTCTGGAAAATACCTCCCCAGATTTTTTCACTGGCTCAGTGCTTTATGATGACCAAGACGAACCCCTTTTCAAAAGTTGACACTTCAAAACAAGACACAAATTTGAACTGCATGGGCCCACTTATGTGGCTATTTTCCAATAAATATATAAACTTACAGTATTGATAAATATGATATAGTACTGTAAATGAATTTTCCTTATACATTTTTTTAAAGATTTTATTTATTTATCTGAGAGACAGAGATCACAAGTAGACAGAGAGGCAAGCAGAGAGGGAGGAGGAAGCAGGGTCCCTGCTGAGCAGAGAGCCCAATGTGGGGCTCAATCCCAGGACCCTGAGATCAGGACCCAAGCCGAAGGCAGAGGCTTTAACCCACTGAGCCACCCAGGCGCCCCTCCTTATAATTTTCTTAATAAAACTTTCTTTTCTTGGGGCATCTGGGTGGATCAGTGAGTTAAAGCCTCTGCCTTCAGCTCAGGTCATGATCCCAGGGTCCTGGAATGGAGCCCCGCATAGGGCTCCCTGCTCAGCGGGGAGCCTGCTTCCTCCTCTCTCTCTCTCTCTGCCTGCCTTTCTGCCTACTTGTAATCTCTGTCTGTCAAATAAATAAATAAAATCTTTAAAAAAAAAATTCTTTTCTCTAGTTCACTTTACTGTAAGAATACAGTAAATAATACATATAAAATATAAAATATGTGTTAATCAACTGTTTATGTTATCAGTAAGACTTTCCAACCAACAGTAGGCTATTAGCAGTTAAGTTTTTGGAGAGTCAAAAGTTATACATAGATTTTCAACTATGTGGGGTTTGATTCCCCTAAACCCAGTGTTGTTCAGCATCAACTGTATACCAACACCTCTAATCCTTATCATAACCTAACCTTGCCAGGTTTTTCTTTTGACCAAGCTCTTGCCACCTTCTAGCATACCAAATATTTTACTTATTTAGTGTATCAACAGTGTATTGTAGGTCTACCACTGATACAATGGAAGCTCAATGAAAGGGAAGAGAATGTTCTAGGAAAAAAAAAAAAGGAAAAGAAAGAGAATGTTTTCTTTTTTATTCCCTTTTCCTCTTCCTTTCCCCTTCCTCCCTCTCTTCCTCTTCCTTTTCCTAATGTTTTCTTCAATGTAGTGTTTCAAGCACCTGAAACAAACTTTGCTAAACAATATTTGTTAAGTAAATGGAGTCATTCAGCTTATTGCCTCTTTCTATGAAATTATTTAAAACAAACTTCCCAGTTTTGAAGGATGTAGTATTACTAGAGAGAGAGAGAAAAAAAAAAAATAGCTGGATTTAACCTTTGATCTTCACTGTATTAAAGGCATTCATCTCATTATTGTATGATGTGGATATAACTATTTCACTCAATTTTTCAATATTATCATCCTAAAATCAAATTGGTTTCATTTGACCTGCAAGGAACTGATTAAGCTCTAATCAAAATGATTGTTAACACAAGTGCCCTCTTTCCCAGCTACACTTTTTATTTGGTTTGGTTTTTAGAAATATTGGCTTATTTCATTTGTAGGTAATCAGGTTTAATAAGCTATTAAAAAAAAAGTTCATGCGTTTTTGTTGTTGCTGTTTTTTCTTTTATTCTTTATCCCTCTGCTGCTTCTCTCTTATTCTTTCTCCTCAGCTCCAAGGGTTGGGTGCATTTCCTTAACTAAACAAACAACAAACAAACGAAAACAAAACAATGAACAAAAAAACCCACAACTCTTCTTTTGATTTATCCATCTTTAGGACTTTCTATTGCAACAACAACAACAACAACACACACAAACACACACACACACACACACACAAACCCACAAAAAACAGAGGGCAGTTTTGGAGACAAATAGATGTGGCACAAGTTAACTACTTTGGAATGTTCCATGATTCCTCTGTGCTTCAGTGTCCTGATGTGGCAAATAAGGAAAATAAGAGTGTTTTAGAGTTTTTCTAGAAATTAAATTATTTTACACTTCCAAAGTTTATAAGATGTCACTTACATGCTAAAAAATAGCTATTAGTCTTCTCTACATCTTACGTTCACCATTCTAGAAGATATATATAGAAGTTGTCAATGCATGAAAAATGTATTAAGTTAGTATTTGGACAATTAGAATTTCATCACAACACTTAGAAAGCTCATTTTCATCCATATTTGTTCAGATAGAATAATCATTATATAATAATCATTATATTATGATTATATTAATCATTATATTAAGATAGAATAATCATATATATATAAATATGTGTATATTATATGTATCTATATATAGATAACCTCATCTGTTGAGTTAAAAAAGTACTATAGTTAAAAACAAAGTACTATAGTCCACCATATGTCAGTTTGAAAGTTTATATAGATCCTGAAAACTCATTTCTATTAAGAAAAAAACATTTTTTGCTGCATACTTTTGCCATCTATTTGTCCTATATAAACTTTATTTTTCTGATTCTAACTTTTATATTTCTTCAGATGCATTTTACTTATTTCTATCATCTTCAGGTTGAAAAATTATCCTATATGACCTTGAAGATTGAAATTTTTTCCTCAGTTTTCTTTTCCTATCATATTTTTTTCATTAAAACAAGTGTTCTATGAAAAAAAGCAACTTTTTATTTTTGACACAGAATTCACTTTTGAAAGTGTTTGAAAGCACCTATGATTTGCCTTTGTTGAGAGTTCATCAGAGACAACATGTGATGAGAAAATATCTCCTCTCCAAGCTCAGGGCACACAGTCAGCTTCAATTACTGCATTTCATCTTTCAACTTAAAGGAGACTAAATATTATTAAAACCACTCATGCATTTGGAAAGACTTTGAACTATTAATATTTATCACATATCAATGGCATGTGGCTTGTTATAGGGTTCTTTCCAAACTTGCCTGTGTGATGTCCAGCAGGAAAGAGCCTTCACAAATATGTTGACACCTGCTTCCTAGTTGCAACAAACAGGGAATTAACATCTGCAAGGAGGAGATTACACTCATGCATCATATGGAGTTTTTTCACACACTTCTGTGATTGCTTCAAAAATACCTCCCTTGTGACATATTCCATGAAGAAGCTAACAAATCTGCAGGCAGCAGACAACCTTGAAACACTGCCACTGCTGTTGAAAAGCAATTAATGATAGTATTTTTTCCTCACCACTATGGTTGCCATTTTTTATCCACTATTATTATTATTATTTTTTGTTCTTGACTGAGGCACTTATATGATGTTTTTTAAAAATTAGAAGTTTCCCTTTTTATTAATCCCTAAACCACTTTAATATTTTATGAATTCCAAAACATCTCTTAGATTGTCAAATTAGAAAGTGTTTGCGCATATTAAGAAGAAAATAAATTGATTATTTTTTGGAGCACAAATGACGTTCACCCTTGAGCTTTCGCTTTAAGAACAGGTGACTTTATGTATCTTTTTACTAATTTTTAAATTGCTCTGTGATTCACCTGTTAGCTGCTTATTCTGGGGGATATTGAATGCATATGTTTGCGTGTATATACGTGTTTTTAAAAAAGTAAATTGGTATCAAGACAACCTGGTAATTACCTGTTTACTTCAATGACCCCAGTATTATACAGAAACTGTATATTTCCAAAGTATTTTCCATTTTGGTAAAAAATAAACTCTTTCCTCCTCACAGAATATCAGAGAGGTATTATCTACTCCTCTTTTATTAGGGGTCAAAAGTTCAAAACTCCAGATGACCATAAGTGGTAGAGTGAACTAGGTAGAGCTCTGGAATTTATTATATATCAAGTAGGTATGCCTTTATTTGTACAATATAAATATAATAAGTTCTGTTGAATATCAAATACAAAATGGGTTATGAATATCTTCTAGCATTATTAGATAGCCAGATCTCATTGAGTGTTTATTAGACGTTAGGCATTATGCCAAAGAATTTACATGTTAGCTCATGCAATTTTTATATCAACCTTAGAAGGTGAGTCCCATAATTGTTCCTTTTTTGCAGTGCAAGAAATTGAAGTTCAGAGAGGTTAAATAAATTTTCCAAAGTCATAAAGAAAAAAAAACAACAAAGTCGAAATTTAATCCCAGAAAATGTATTGAAATTCTAGCACTTAATTGTCATATTTCTTCAAGCTTTTTAAAAAATTTTCAAGCAACAATAATAACTATAAAACTGCACTTCAAGTAATTCTCCATATAGATAAAATGTTGCAAATTCTTAATTTTCTTTTTCTTTCTCATTGGAATCTTTTAAAATCCCTTATTATCCTAGTGTACAGATTTGTTAAGAATTTTTTTACCTGTTCAATTCATTGTGCTTTTATTTTTGTTAATCAATATAATTAAAATATATTATACTTATAAAGGAAAAGTCAATACAAATAACAAAATTATTTACTTTCAAACTCACTATATAGAAAGTTTAACTGAAGATTTATGGTTGTATAAAATAGTAATTTAATAAGTAATCAACTGTGTTTAAATTTAGTTATTTTTTCATAAAGCATATTATCAATCACTATTCCACAAAAGAAAACCCCCTACAATGCGAATAAGAATTACTGATAAATTTAGTCTGTCTGAGTCCTTTGCAGTGTAAGACACTTAGAGAAAACAAAATGTTAAAATAAAGAAGTTTTTGATTCTGGAAATTAATTTACATTGTGCCTTCTGATATAGATTCTGAATTTAACTTTGAATTAAATGATTCAGACCGAATAATTTTTATCCGATAACCTGACAATTTGCTAAACTTGCAGTGTGAATGTAACACAAGTTTCCTTATGTTGTAACTGCTATAAACTCAATCTTGATAAAAAACAAAACAAAACAAAAAAAATCTCAATCTTGGTGTACTTGACTTTCTCATGAGAAAGCAAGTCTTTGATGAATTTTACTAACACTCTACACTACTCATTAAATAAGGTTAAATGGGCAATTGATTCACAAATTATATTAGTCTGCTCAGGCTGACATAACAAAATAACGCAGACTAGATGGCTTAAACAACAGAAATTTATTTTCTTCAAATTCTGGAGACAGGAAGTCCAAGATCAGGTTACCAACAATGTTAGTGTCTGATGAGGCTATCTTTCTGACTTCCAGATGACACCTTTTCTTTGTGTCATCACGTAGTTTTTCTTCTGTGCATGTGCAGAGAGAGATAGAAAGAGAAAGAGAAAGAGAGCACACTCTGATGTCTCTCTCTCTCTCTTAAATAAGGGCACCAGTCCTATTGAACTTCATGCTCTGTAAGGCTCTATGTCCTGAAGATTCAGAGGAAAAGATGATTTACTGCCACCAAGACGCTTACATTCTAGTATGAGAAAAACAGGGTAATTAATAAGTCAGTTCCATAGTAAAAGCATGGCAGGATGAAATGCTGGGGCATGATGAAATCTGACCAGGTAGGGTAGACAGTTACAACCTTCATGGAGAACATAAGGTTTATAAAAAAGTCACATATTTGGTTCATACAGATTAAACCAGAATTCACAGGCAGGTCGATGATTAGAGTCCATGTCCAGCTGTGTATTACAATTTGCACAAACTTGGATGTATTTGCAAATAGTTCAGTATGACCAGATCAATGAAGGGGATAGGAGAGAAAAAGGGGTAGTGAATGACAGTTGAGGCATTTGTACTCAATGCTAGGAATCAAGGAAACAATTATTAACAAAAAGTAGCATTATTATCCTTTTATACTGTGAAAATAACATGCATGGTATTACTCAAAGAGTTGTTGGGAAATAGAGATGCGTGAAGTTTGAAGCCAAGAGGATTTTGCAATAGTTCAACTGTCAGAAAATAAGAACCTGAATTAATGTAATTATATCTATAATAGGGAAAAAAGGACAGAGTCAAACAATATCTTGAGAGGTAGGGTAAGCAGGTAATGATGAGTGCTAAGGAACATAGAAGAGTCAAGGTCAAAGCTTCGATTTCTAACTCTGACCTAACAACGCACATGGATTAGATTGTTTTATTGTCTGTGGGTGGTGGTTGCTTTTGGTTGTTGTAGTTGTGCTCCTGTGTGCTGGGAGTTGGGAGATGGTTGCTTGTTAGCAGTTGTTCAAAATAATGCACACTGAGTTATCTGGTGCATCTAATATATACACTATTTAGAGGACGAAGTCTGGCTTTTAGTATACATGGATATGGGCATAGAACTCAGAGGTGAGGTATGGTTTTGGGAAAAAGTAACATTAGGTAGATGATTACGTGAGAGATTGCTTGAAGAGTGAATGTTGCACCACATGAGAACTGATGAAAAAAATCTAGAAAAAGCAAAATTGAAGAAATAAATAAAGTTTAAGAAAAAAATAAGATATGCAACTTTAGAGAAATAGTTGTTTAACTCAACACCCATTCTCAAATGATTTCTCCCTTGCCAACTTCACTCCAGAGACTGGAAAAGCCCAATATATTTTTTTAAAGGTTTTATTTATTTATTTGACAGACAGAGATCACAAGTGGACAGAGAGGCAGGCAGAGATAGAGGAGGAAGCAGGCTCCCTGCTGAGCAAAGAGCCCGATGCGGGACTTGATCCCAGGACTCTGGGATCATGACCTGAGCTGAAGGCAGAGACTTTAACCCACTGAGCCAGCCAGGCACCCCTGGAAAAGCCAAATATTTATATCCCTGCCTCTATTGCTGCTAGAAATGACCAATAGAACAATTTTTACTGTAGAAAACAAAAGCAAAGCTGTTGGGTGGCTTCAAGGAAAGCTTTTACTTTCCTGATACGAGGTTGTGATTTTGCTGGTGCCATCCTTTTTTCCATTCTTCTCGTGTTGAATATGAATAGGATGACTGATGTTGCAGTATAGATGTGGGAAAAGCCACGGAAATCATGAGTTGTTGCCCTCGGAGCTCTGAATCATTCAGTAGCACAAGATGAATATGTTCTAGAGATCCACTATGCAACATACTGTTTATGATATAGTTAATACTTTATGAAATTGTAAAAAGGATAGATCTCATGTTAAGTGTTCTTTACCTCTCCACCCCTCTCAAAAAGAGGTGGCGGGCATGAGGAAACACAGTTTGGAGGTGATAAATACACTTTTTACCTTGATCATGGTGATGGTCTCACTGGTTGTTTGCATATGTCCAAACTCATCAAATTCTGTGTATTAAATATGTGCAGCTTTCTTAATTTATCAGTTGCCTCAATAAAAGTATTTTAAAAAGAATGAGTCACATGCCTTCAAATATTTTCTTGAGATAATGTAACACTTTTGTTTAAGCCACTTAGTAAAGTTCTTGATTTCTTGAAGGATGCATCATTCTAAGTAGTACAAAGAAGCAGTGAGTAAGGCAAAGAAAGGAAACTGAGAAATAGTCGACGTGTTAATATCCAGGGTTAACGTTATACCAAGAAGAAATTAAGAGAAAGCAACCCCAAACTGTACTTGTGATTGAAGAATAAAACATAATTTAATTTGTAAAAATTTGAATTAATCTTGAAGTTTAGAAAGTCCTCACAAATGAACCTATATTTATGATAGATACCTCATATAATTAACCTCTTATTATTTCAACTTCTTTAAACCTTAGTGTTAAGAATATCTTACTCAGCTCAATTTCGAATATTTCAATAATTCAATGAACATTATTTAAAATTAAAAGATGTTCACTTCATGTTTCTTGTAAATTGGAAATAGAGGGGCACCTGGGCAGCTCAGTTGGTTAAGTATCTGCCGTCTGCTGGCATCATAATCTCAGGGTCCTGAGATCTAGCCCCTCTCTCCCCCAACCCTCTGCAGGGTTACCTGCTCACCAAGGAGTCTGTCTCCCTTTCCCTTCACCCCTCTGCCTACTTGTGCTTTCCTCTTAAATAGATAAATAAAATCTTTTAAAAATAAGTAAATAAATTGGAAATAGACTTTAAAATTATAAAAATAATGCATGTTTATAAGAAAAAAAATCAGATAATATAGATAAGTATAAATAAAATGGTAATAATATCTAGCATTTCCACTACCAAAAGAAAACTATTTGGTATCTAAACGTCCAGATTTTTTTCCTTTGCTTCTCTCATTATTTAATGAATACTAGCATATAGTGACACAGGTTTGTTATGCAGAAATTAATGGAATTCATGTACAATATATATATATTTAAGATTTTTATTTATTTATTTGACAGACAGAGATCACAAGTAGGCAGAGAGGCAGGCAGAAAGAGAGGAAGGGAAGCAGGCTGCCCACTGAGCAGAGAGCCCAATGCGGGGCTTGATCCCAGGGCCCTGGGATCGTGACCTGAGCCCAAGGCAGAGGCTTTAACCCACTGAGCCACCCAGGCGCACCTATAATAAAATTTTATAGAGGGAGTTTTTTGTTATATAGCCAGCTCAGAGAGTATTAGCTATACTTGCTTTTTTCACCCATTGTTTCTTTATTAAACATGTTTAATTTCTATTAATAAATTTTGTAAATGAGAGTCTTTGTCTTTTGGTTCCTATTATTGAAGCGGGTACATATACTAAAGCATCTTTGGCGTGAATTAGATAACATTAAGCTTGACAGCTTAATAAAAATATAACCAAAATAAAAACCAAAAAAAAGCTTGACAGCTATAAATAACTTTGCTTTGGAGAAAAAGTACTACAGTTTTAAAACTAAAAAAATGTATATAATTTTCATTGTTTTCTTTCTTGCATTGACAATTAAATACACATTTATCTTAGTCATTGTATTATTTGTATCTGTCTTGTCATTTCACTATGGTTCAAAAGGCATTATAGTTTCATTAAGTGGTAAGAAATAATATTGAAATTTGCAAACTAAATAGGGAGGATATTAAGGAATTTGAAATATAACCTGAAGTTCTTCTATACATTTCATTGTTAACCTTCAGTGTTTTAACACCTTAAATTTGGAACCATATAATGTACATTCATTTAATGTGTGTGTATTTCTGTAGCTCTCACTTTGTTTGTGGTGATCATGGAATAGTAAATATAGGTCCAAGTGTGTCAGCTCTATGACTATTTAATGTTGCACTTTATATACATATCTTATTTTAAATAAATAGTTTAACTTCTCAAATAACATGAAACTTTGTTTACCTTTTCAAGGGAGGAGACATGCATTTTAGTCGCCTTACATTTTGAAGACCACTGACATAATTTATTTTATGAATCACATATTTTGTCGACCTGCTCTTTTTTGCTCTACTTTTGTTTGTTTGTTTTGTTGGACATTGGAGACACATCTGTTTGGTTTAAACAAAATAAATAAATAAGAATGATCATTTGGTGATTTCACTCAGTTTAACAATTCCAACATCAACTTTTCTATCTTTGTGTACTTTGCTTATAGTTTGACTTAACAAATATTGACGGAAAATTCCACTTCCTGAGAGTAGTTAGTTTTTGTGAGTAAAGAGAAAGACTTTTCTGTAAGAGCAACACAGATTTAAATTTTGGGTTTGCCTATTAAGTATTATCATAAATTAAACATAACTTACTCAGTAATTTTTTAAAAGCATCTTATTTACAATAAAACAAAACAAACAAAGGAACAAAAAACTCCACAAAACACCTGCTGATTTCATGTGATTACTAGATAAGTAGGAGGTGGAAAATAAAAATATAAACTAGAATACAGTAACTAATAATATTTCTTTTCAAATATTAAACATTAAGTAAATTAACAAAAAATAGGAGTAAGTAAACATTGAGAAGCAATCAAGTTACAAGAATATTTAACTAAATAAACTGATCAGCCAAAGTAGAATGTCTGGTCACCTTTGCTTAGAAACCATCATGTAGAATTAATGCCTTTCCATTTCTAACACACATACTTAAGCTACAAGTACACTCGTTGTCCAAAGAACTTCTCTTGTTCCAGCTGTGGTGCTGGGTAAGTGCTGTCTTTGCTCTCTGTACTGCTGTGTTTACAGATAATACACTAACACATAAAACTGGTTCACCAAAGCCACATCTAAAGTAGGCAGTAGGACAATCCTATGTGAGAGCACTTGGGCTCTCTCATTATGAAAAATGAATTTCTTTTACTGGTTTAGAAAAGTCTGGTCATTGTCACTCAGACCTCAGAAGCATTAAGCAGGCATAAAAACTGCCGGAGGAATGTCAAAAGCAAAAGCAGATATTTTAAGAGCAGTTGGCTGGCTTCTTCTCTCCATTCATTTAAAAATGTTGCATTTAAAACAACTTACAATATGAGGACTCATCAGGTCTATGAAAGCCAAGAGAGATTAAGTTGCTGGTCTAAAATAAAGTGTCTCCTTGAGCCTTATAATCTATTTCTGGTGTCTAAAAGTCATCTAAAAATATTAAAACAGTTAAATTACAGAGATTAGGGCATTCCACCCAAATTCTAAAGGGCTTTGTTCAGGTTTCGGGCTACTAAAAGTTTATACATTAAAGAAATCTGAAACAAAATTTGATGGAAGGAAGCAGACAGGCTCTGCCATTATTTGAATACGAGCTTGAAAAATCCACCAGTATTCTCTATGCTTTGATTTCTGTATATGAAAGATGATATTATGAAACCAGACAACCTGTAATGCCCATTTCAGCACCAATATATATTCCTCTATGATTTATTTGCATTTTCACGAGAGCTATCATTTCTATTATTTTAGATGACTCATTGAAAATACAAATACTTGATTGATGAATTAATGTTTCTCAGTATCCTCCATTCTTATAATTATCAAAGTAAGTTTCTCTGAACTTTCAACAAGATGATACTTGTCGTCAAAATATGGTTTTTCTATTTCTGTAGTATATAATTTTGGTACAATGTAGATGTAAAAGTAATTTTTATAATACCAGTATAGAAACCATGAATGTTATTATTTTTTAAAGATTTTTATTATTTATTTATTTATTTGTTTGTTTACTTGACTGAGAGAGAGAGGAATCACAAGTAGGCAGAGAGGCATGCAGAGAGAAGAGGAAACAGGCTCCCTGCCAAGCAGAGAGCCCAATGCGGGCTCCATCCCAGGACTCTTGAGATCATGATCTGAGCCGAAGGCAGAGGCTTAACTACTGAGCCACCCAGGCGCCCCATGAATGTTATTATTTTTAAAACCATTTTAGTTTCACCTGGGAGGGATGAAGTTGAGCTTTGATGAATGATTTTACTTTTTCTTCGTATTTTAAAATTTAAATTCAATTTAATTAACATACTATGCATTATTAATTTCAGAGGTAGAATTTAGTGACTCATTTGTTGCATGTAACACTGAGTTCTCATTTCATCAAGTGCCCACTTTAATACCCATAACCCAATTATCCCATTCCCCTACCCACCTCCCCTCCAGCAACTTTCAGTTTGTTTCTTAGAGTTGATTCTTTTTGGTTTGGCTCCCTGTTTTTATTCTATTTTAATTTTCCTTCCTTTCCCCTATGAAAAAGGTGTTCAGCATCACTGGCATTGGGGAAATACAAATCAAAACCACAATAACGTACCACTGTACACCAGTCAGAATGGCTTAAATTGACAAGTCAGGAAATTACAGATGTTGGTGAGGATGTAGAGAAAGGGGAACCCTCTTACGTTGGTGGGAATGCAAGCTGGTGCAACTACTCTGGAAAAGGGGATGGAGGTTCCTCAAAAAGTTGAAAATAGAGCTACCTTGCAATCTACAATTGCACTACTAGGTATTTATCCAAAGGATACAAACATAGTGATTCAAAGGGGCACCTGCTCCCCAATGTTTATAGCAGTAATGTCCACAATAGCCAAGATATGGAAAGAACCCAGGTGTTCATCGATAGATAAATGGATAGAAAAGTGTGTATACACACACACACACACATACACAATAGGATATTACTCAGTCATCGAAAAGAATATAATCTCATCACTTGTACCACATGAATGGAGATAGAGTGTATTACGCTAATTGAAATAAGTCATTCACAGAAAGATACTATATGATTTCACTCATATGTGGAATTTAGGAATCTATTAACTTTTATATTCTGCTTTTTCTTAAATCCAATAACAACGTGTGCTTTTTCTTTCTCCCCAAATATCATACATATCCTAAAGCCCATTTTATTATTTTCCTGACACTAAAAATTCCAGATAATGAATATTTGAATATGCATTTAGCTCAACTTAGGGTATATATTAGGCACTCTACCAACATCTTCTGTCGATCATTCATGCCCAATGAGATACAGAATATTTTATTTTTGCTTATTCTCCACAATGTCTTTCATTCTCCAGCAGATTAGCTGAACTGTTTACACCTGGTGGAAGAAGCGGTGAGTGAATACTGAGACAGCAAGCCCCAGTGAGCAAGCTCAAAGTTTCTGCTCCCAGTGGATTTGTTACTGGCACTGGTCAAAACAAGTTACACAGACAAACCTAGGATCAGAGTAGCACTGTACAGCAAGACAGGGGTTCAAAGAACTGGGGACTGCTACCACAGCAATATCCCATAATATCTAATTTTGGTGTTTTAATATAAAATAAAATGTGTTATAATTTAAATTTACTCTAGAACAAAAATGGAAGTAGTTTTTTGGCATTTTTATTCTATATTTTTAGAACTGTTATGTTTGGTCTTAATTTGTAAAATTAGTTCATTTTCCTGGTTTTTAAGGATGATTTAGATTTTATTTGGCATGAAATTCAGCTGAATGTTAACGAACAATAAGTAAATTTGAGTAGGTATGGAGTATAAAGTCTAAAATGTTGATGTTATCTTCTTTTGTTGTTTTTCAGAGTAGATGATGAAAAGCCTGTGTTATTACAGTTTTCTCACTTGTTAAATATACATTTTAGCTCTTTTATATTATGATTTTTATTTACTTTCTTGGACCTTTTGTAGGCTATAAATTTTCACTCCTATTTACTGGAAACATGTGTCACCTTTTCTAAAGATTTGTAAGATATCTGAATTTTTATAAGCTTACTAGCTCAATTTTTTTTTATTTTTAGTTATTTCATCCCCTAGTGAATACAAACGCTAACATATTCAGAGACTCAATTCAGTCAATAGTATAAGATTCAGTGTGAAAATCGAAGCAACCAAACCTCAAGAAAGCTTTTGTGTATAAGTAGATTTGAATTATTTTGGTAAATGTTACTTTTCTATACATCTTTTTAAGTTTTTTTTTTAATATCTCACACTAGCATTTGACAGTTTGAGAAGTTATCCCTGGGTATTCTTAAATTGCTTCCTCAATCTAATGGAAGCCTCAGAAAATTAAAATGCCAATTTTGCCAGAGTTATTAAGCAAAACTTTTGTAAATTATCCAGGAGACACTGGAGCAACATTGAGTCAAAAGTGTAATGCAAAGTAAAGAAATTAACTATCACTTTTTACCCACATGCTCTCGCATATGACCATAGTGAAGAAAAAGTCAGAGAGAAGAGCAAACATTTGTGTAATCAGCATTTATTTAGTTTGCTTTTCCATGATCCTTGACCTTTCTATGGCATTAGAGCATTATGGTTTATTATGCTCAGACTCTGTGTCTGCCATATATACTTATATATATATATATATATGATTACATTGTGTTAAGAAAATTTCTGTTGAGCTTCTTGGAAAAAGCACATTAGAAATACACAAAAAATACAAGGATGGTTTTAAAAAAAAAGAAGGATGGTTAGTGCATCCAAAGTAGTGCTGCGAATTCACCCATTGATAATCATTTTTCCTGTCAATATATTAAAATGATGGATAATACATAAAATAAAATTATAAATCCAGGCTCATAAAAACAGATGAATATCTACAGCAACAAAAGAAGAATTAAAAAAAATAATGAGCACACTTATGCCATGGTCTAGAGAGGGGTCAGTCCCCCATATGCTAAGGTAGCCAGAAATTTAGCTCTTGCAGCATAATAAGCACTAAATACATTTCATACACTGATGAGAAACAGGATCCAAGCTCACAGATTAAATTTAGGGGAGAAAACCAGAGGAAGGGAAGAGGAGAAGGAAGGAGAAGGGAGAGTAGATAATGCTAAGGAGAGAGAAATTTAAAATAATGAGAAAAGGCAAAAAATTCTATAATTAAGAGCAAAACCCAATTCTAAGAAAGATAGCTAATGGATTCTATAATTAAAATATAAATTCACAACAGGCAATAATAATGTTACTTAACAGTTTGTAAAAGATATTAAGTAAGATTATTGAAGATGTTTGCAGAGATAAAATTAAAAATATCTGTCTTAAAAGAGTATACACAGGTATTATTAATCAAAAATGTATACAGATATGAGCAGAGGTAGGTAAATACATTTTGAAAAATTAGAAATATTGGATAAAATTATGTAATATATACAATTAGGAATTTCAGAAACAATAGACTACACAAAACACATTAGTGAATTGCAACATAATCTTAAGAATTTCATCACAAATGAAGCTGAGAGAAGTTCACATCCTGCTATTATGTAGGTAGTCACAAGAGAACTATGTATGCTCGCTAACAAGGCAAAAAAGCTAGAAAACCAAAGAAACCATTTTTAAAGCATGTAAGAGAGCTCATGCCACCAAAAAAAAAAAAAAAAAAAAACCACAAAAAACCAACCTGTGAACTAATGTGCAATTCAATGAATATGCCTTGTCAATAGCAGCTTTTATCTTTGGTGAACCAACAGAGGGAGGAAAAAAAGACCTGGATAAGAAGAAATCAGATGAGAATGATAATGACCCTTTTAATGACAAAGTGAGAATTATCCTAAGAGTGAAAACTCTCTAAAGTAATAGAGTTAAGGGAAGACTTTAAAAATGAGATAGTTCTTTCCATTGGTCTTCACTAAGTGCTCACGGAAAAAATGAAGCAAAGAAGGACCTCAAGAGAGAACTCCCCATGAGGTATAAATATATCAGGCATAAAGAACTATAGTGGCAAGGTAGAAAACTGAGATAAACACTATAGACACTTTAAATACTTAATCCAAAGAAGCAGCCTTCTACAGGTGGGGAAATAGCAGGAGAGGTGACAGACTTTGCTAAATACCAATCTTGGGCCCATTAAGAACAGACAATGTCTCTCTGAATCTTAATAGTGAGTATTAAATCCTAGATATCTGCATGTGAAAGAGAAGCCGAAGAACTGAGGAAGGGTGAACTAAGAAAGAGAGAGCTCTCTTCTGGTTTATAATTGCCCAGGACTAGCAGGAAGATAAAGCAAAGAAAGGCTAAAATGAAATTAGATATCCAGCAAAAATAAAAGTTTATTGTCCTAAAGTCAAGTAATTTGAAGTATGCAGTAAATGACCTGAATCTAACCCAAGCCAAGTGATGTTGCTGATGATGATAATAATAATATTGAATAGAGCTATTTCAGCATGAACTTGACTGCCTCATACAGGAATCAACCTGACAGAAGAGAATACCTGAAATTTTTGTACACTGATCAATTCTAAAATGCTTGGCACTCAAGTGAAAAAGATAATTACAAAGCACTAAAGAAGCAAAACACCATAACAAATCACCAAGAAAGAAAACAGTAAATAAAAGGGAATAGATAACATAGATCTCGGAATTATCACGTTTGTATTTAAAACAACGAATATAAATACATAAGGCAATCTAGTGGATAAAAGGAAACAGCATTCAAGACACATAGGGAAAAAAGCCAAATAAATAAATAGGTAAATAAATAAATAAACAAATAATATAGAAATGAAAGGTAGGTAGATGATAGATAAAACACCCAAATGGCAATGTGTTATATAACAAATAATTTTGGTACTTACCAGATAGCAGAGAAAAAATTCAAAGAAATTGAAAAGAGGATAGGGGCACCTGGGTGGTTCAGTGGGTTAAAGCCTCTGCCTTCGGTTCAGGTCATGGTCTCAGGGTCCTGGGATGGAGCACTGCAGCATCGGGAATCTCTGCTCAGCAGGGGGCCTGCTTCCCTTCCTCTCTCTCTCTGCCTGCCTCTCTGTCTACTTGTGATCTCTGTCTGTCAAATAAATCAATAAAATCAAAAAAAAAAAAATCAGCTTAAAAAAAAAAAAAGAAATTGAAAAGAAGATAAAAATACAAATACACAAAGACCTAAAGGTGAGAACTGAAACAACAAAACTAAAAGAAAACATTGGCAGGAATCTTTTGGACATCAGCCTTAACAATGTATTTATGGGTTTGTCTCCTGTAAATAAACAGGTACTCGGTATCACTAATCATCCATAAAAATCAAAAGCACAATGAGATATCACCTCACAAATGTTAGTACGTCTATTATCAAAAGACAAGAGATAAAGTGTATTGTTGAACATGTGGAGAAAAGGGAATTCAGTGCACTGTCGGTGGGAATATAAATTGATATAGACACTATGAAAAACAGTTATGGAAGTTTCTCAAAAAATTTAAAAATAGAACTACTGTAGGATGCAGCCATCCCCTTTTGATTATTTATCTGAGGGCAATGCAGTCACTATCTCTAAGAGATATCTGTGCCCCCTTGTTCATTGCAGCAATGTTTACAACAGCCAAGACATGAAAAGAACCTGGATGTTCATCAGTGGATTAAAGGATAAAGAAAATGCAATAAAAGCGTACAACGGAATATTATTCATCCTTTGGTGAGGGAAAGGTGGTCAAATGAACAGATGACCATTTCCTGTGGCAGAACGTCAGGTAAATATCTAGGGGGTGTTGGGCAAAGACTGGCATGCTTCAAATTAAGAAAGTAGTCACGTAGCAGATATTTTAAATCTGCGAGTTATGTAATTCACATAATATGGCACATATGTCACATAAACGTCAGGTGACAGCTATGTCCAAGGACAGGCCACATGGATGGTGGAGACAAGCTCTTCTATAGTTTCCTCCCTGACCAAAGAGCATCATACTCATGGACTGAAGTTGAAGGATCTCGTTCAGCACTGCGCTGCAGGAAGTGCACACACTACTGTCCTGTGGTCCACCCGGAATTTAGGTCTTTGCAGTCTAAATTTCAGTCTTCACACCTTCTTGAACAAGTAGGCTAAATTTGTAATACCTATTTCTAATCTGCAGTATAGAAAATGCTTTGTTATGAATCTCCTTTCCTCTCTAGAAGTCCTTGCTCCTTCCCACAATGCCAGCTTAATAAAAGTATTTGCATAAATGGTCATGGTCAGCTGCAAACTTCATCATAGTTTTAGTTACGAAGGTGCTTATGTGTCCTGTTGAAGATCCATCTTCTAACTCCAGAAAGTGGAGCCCATGATCTCACATGACTTACTGCTGTAAAGATCCTGTCCTTTAATTAACCAGAATTAAAATTTTAAGTCGCCCACACTTGGGTTGTTTCAAATCACTCCATGTCTCATTTTTTTTCAAGATTTCAGGAAAATTCACTAAACAGCTAAAATTTCAAAGACACTGGTATATATATATATATATATATATATATATATCTTTGAGAGACAGAGAAAGAAAGGGACACATACCAATGCCTTAAAACTGTATGTGTGTGTGAAAAAGAGAGTATACAGAGTCAGTTATATCTTCCTAAAATGCATTAATTTCTTAATTTTTAATGTATACATAGAAATAAAGCAGAAGACAGATATATAAATTTAAGATATAAAATTCACTATTAATAAATAGTAAAAATTTAGATTTATTAATAATAAAGATTTAGATTTGTGGCCAGAGATTGATTAAAACCTATGAATTGCCATCTTCACTGTCTAAACTATGGGATTCCCAACTTAGAGAATATTAAATTATTTATCATTATCTTCTTTATACTTTTGTATCATTATTTAAGAAATTAAAGAAATTCATCTAATGTATTTTAGGAAGCTATAACTGCCTCCATACACTCTCTCTTTTACACACACACACACACACACACACATACACACACAGAAGGGAGAACTGTGTTCAACAGGACTGGGAGCCAGATACCATCTTCCACCTCCTGAACAAATTTTTAAAGGCCTAGTGCAGCATCTATACCTGTACTCAGATTCAACACTTTCCAAAACAGGTTTCTTGTAATAAGAAAAAAAAATAATTCCTGACTTCACAGAACTTTCTATCTAGTAGAAGAGATAAAATTTATAATAATATAAATGCAATCAAACTCAAAATGTGAGAGACACCTGGGTAGCTCAGTTAGTTAACCGTCCCACTCTTGATTTTGGCTCAGGTCATGATCTCAGGGTCATAAGATCGAGCCCCACGTCAGGCTCCCACTCACTGGGGAGCCTGCTTAAGATTCTCTCTCTCCCTCTGCCCCTCCCTCCACTCAGTTATCTCTCTCTTTCTCTAAAATAAATAAGTAAATCTTTTTAAAGATGATGTAATAAAATTAAATAAATGGTTCTGTAGAAAGAGGGCAAGGAGAAGGATGAGAAGAAACAGAAACAGTCATACTGCCTCAGGAACAGTGACAGGACTCCATGGCTCATTTAAGAAATTATAATACAATTTCAATAACATAGCCGTTCATATTCTAGATTGTTCTGCATCCAGTTAATTGAAAGTAATCTGGAAATTCAAAATAGCCTTCCTTTGGATATTTGCTCACTTCCAACACAGGCACATTTTTATGATATGTTTAGCTAGCAGATTAGTGAAGTGGGTATGTCAGAAAGATTCAGCTTGCTAATTAACGTTTTTAATGAGTTTTTGCTATGTCTCTCCTTAGCAGTCTGTTTACCATTTTCCATACTGTAGTTTAGAAGCCAAAATCCTAGTGGGTTTCAAATTATCTCAAAGCATTTCTACTGAAAATCAGCCCAATCATAATATTTAATGAATTTAATCAATAGCAGAGATGGTAACAGTAAGGTGAAGTATAGAAGCAGGAGATAATAATAATGAGGAAATATATAAGAACAAGTATATAACAAAGCATATAAATATATAATACAACCAAGCACTAAAATAATAAAATCAAAATAGAAATGTTTGTGTAGAATTCAATAAAAATTACCCAAATATACATATTACTGTATTTGCAATAGTTATTTAATGACATTTTAATGAAGCTGCAGTTAAATTTAAACTATCTTAATTTTATAAACTATAATCTGTGTGATAGATTATTTTATTTTCAAATTCTGTGGCATTAGTCAACACACTGTAATTCACAGGTAATACCTGTATATCAACTACATTAATGAATTAGTGTACTGTGACTGTGTACTGTATTCTCTTATTATATATGGTAAGTTCTAGTTCGCAAATGTAATTGCAAAATGAAGAAGTACATGTCTATCCATTGAGTGAGAGTCTACAGTCCAAAACAACTCCTAGTTAAGAGACTCCTAATGGTGCTATGCATTATCTGTGTTTCATTTTATTACAATTTCTCATCAGAGAGAAAATTTAGAGTCAGAGTTCAGACTTGGTGAGTGCTGAGCTTTGTACAAAGTTGAGATTGGTTAACTCTGTTCAAGGTGGGAAGCTTCTTTTAACTTTCCTGGTTACTTTTATGGAGGATGCAACATGTTGATTTCCAACAAAATCTTTCTCCCCTTTTCATGTTATACAGCTCTCATTGGGAAGTGGCTTCTCAGCTAGAGATGACATTACCAAGACCCTTTCTGGAGTGGTAATAAGGGCTGTCTCCAATAAAAGTGAAGATGAAAGTAAAGTAAGTGAAATGTGTCTAGGTGAAGTTAGTTAAGAATCAGAGGAGGCTTCCTCTTGCTTTCTCTTTACCCTTTTGAGGACTGAGAACAGAAGACTCTTGAGTTTCTGGGGGACAGCAGAACAGTCTGGAAGTAACCTGGTTCCTAAGAAACCCCACAGAGGAGACAATCTCACATCAAACAGTAATATAAGCACATTAGCTAGCTATATGAGTGACAAGTAACTTCTCTTGTGCTGAGTCATTGAAATTTGGGGGGTTATTTTTTAGATTATCGAGAGCTACCCTAACAACAGAAAGAGTTCAGGATTCTTCTACACATGTGAATTTTTTAATCACATTATCTCAGGGATTATTTGAAGCCTTGTTAGATACATTTATATTGGTCTCCTAATAATGACCTATTAAATGAAATCAAATCACAATATAAATGTGTATACACACACACACACACACACACACACACCCCAACTAATCATATATAAAGGTATGTAAAGGACAGGATAAAGTCAAAGGTCAAATGTTAGTAATCAATAAACAGTCTTAAAAGCAACAAACACATACACATGCACACACATTTTTATTTATCCAGCTCATCAGCACATTGTGGGAAGAAGAGGCACATAGGAAAATCTGTTTTCTTTCTCTACGGTTTACTTCATCTGCTCTTTTCACTTTATTTTGTCAAGCACATTGTGTTAGGGATTTGGAGGGCCTATTATTAAAACAATCCTTAATCCTGAGGGAAAAGAACAAGCTGGTGATGCAGATGTGATCTAAGTGAAGAGAATAAGCTTTAAGAAAGTTCAATAAAATCTTATTACAGGAGGAATATACAGAACACCAGATTCCCTATTGAAATCTATGATTATATGAGATTCACTTTAAATCCTCTTTGTTATTACAGATTAATGATTAGAGGCAATATAGCTAAAATATGAAAAGAGGAAAAAATCAGTTAATCACCGGACTCTACTTTTAATAAAAAATATTTCCTTTCTTTACCAATTACATAATTATATTAATCAAATTCCTATACATGACTGCCAGAAATTCTTTTGAAAGGGGACTATGAGTTTGGCCTCAAACATTGCTGTCATGCTAGGATCGAAATCAGCTGCAGAGACTGCCCTCCCTCTGCTCAGTCCTACCTAACAGGACAAGAAGCAGGTACTTCCCTTCCACAAAAACAGTAAGAATTTCTTCCCAAGGAATTTTTAATTGGTGATGTCAGAAACAGTTTCTCGTGGCACATAGAGATTTAATTTGTAAATTAGTGAGATCTGAATAAGATCTTTTGCAGTGTGGACTGGGTTGCCTTTATAATATCGAGGTGACCAACAAGATATAGAAGGAGAAACTGCCACTTAGCTTCTCAGGGATGTTTGCAAGACTTTCTGATCACTGGCTCTCCAGCCTCTAGCTTCGGAGGGGACTCTGAATCCTTTTCTTGTTTGTTTGATCTGACTCCATTCATTAATATTCTATTAGTTGAAATCTAAACAAAACAAAACAAGAAAAACAAACTCTACTAAGAAATAGATAAGTTAATGTTGGGAGAAGAAACAGATTTCTTATTCTGTTAACTCTTTGAATCCTTTGTGTTTTTTGATTTGCAGAAATGTTTCAGCAAAATTTAACAGTATCAGTGGTCTGTATTCAGAACGAAGGAAGAAAAACTCCTACGTCACTTTTCTGAACTATAGAATTATATTAGCTTTAAAATTTGAGAACTTATTTCTCTTCGCTGTATAAAAGTTTAACTTCTCATAGTTCACCTTATAGCAGTTAAGAACAAACCCTCTGTCTGTTCAAAATGGTCCCATTCTCCATCTCTTTTGGCAAAGCATGACCCAATTAGCATAGCTCTAACTTTTACTTTCTTTTTGATAAAAATATTTATGTAATATTATTGAAAGTAAAATTAATTGATAGCTTGAAACCTTTGTAATTTACTCTATTAATTGTAAAAATTTTGTGTGAAACATAAGACTGTAGGCAATAGGGTTAGATCCTGATGTTTTATGTGGTTGAGGCACAAAAAATATATGTTTAACTCTCAGGCTGTAGACCTTTACCTATTGGTTCAAGGTCTTACTGTAATTTATTCACTGAAGAACTAAACAACATTTAATATATTTTTGACAAGTATTGCTCTTGCTTGAGAAAATTTTATGAGAACATTTGATTTCTTTTCCCTTATAAACCTTTTATTTTGGATGGAACATACAAGACTCAGCTTATTCTTACAGTACTTTCTCTGCATGAATGACTCTAAGGGCTGGACCAGAAGACCCTAAACCACACTTACGCATAATGACTGGACTAGTTCTCCCAAGGAACATACCTCTGCCTGCTGATAAAGGAGGATTACCCAGCAGTACACAGGATGGGAAGGGACGAGTATCAAGCCTGTCTCTGTGCCAGCAGGTGAATTGGTTGTGGCTCAAGACACTAGACAGAATAAAGAGGGGCTGATGCTTGGGACTCTGATTCAGCAGACCCCTGAGTTGGAATCTATGGATGAGAAGTGTAATGCAGTCCCCAGCATCTTTTGCCATTGCTTGGCTGAAAAGGTGGCTCCTGGTGGTGACGCACTTAGACAGAGTCAGTTTCCAGATAAGGGGGCACTGTTGGAACATGACTCTTCCATGAGCCATTCAACACCTGCACTACAGAGATGTCACTCAAAGACCTGGAAACTGAAACACCACAACTATACATATTTTTAACAGCAATCGACTCTCAACATCATGTTCACATTAAAGCTCTGGTTTTGAAGAGCCAGGGCACATGAGGGTCTACAAAGGGATATTTTGCGACCCCAAACCCCCTTCCTTGGGATCCACATGTTCACAGTGACAGCTCTGTCAGTTAGCTCCGAATCAAACCAGCCAAATATTTGAGGAAAACATCTGAATAATTGTGCATATCCACACCCAAAGAAGAGATAAACATGTTCAGTCACAAAGTTCATTAGAGTCTACTCCAGGATCCAGTCCACCTTTCTCAGAGAGGTGAGTGTGTGAGTGTGAGTGTGAGTATGTGTGTGTGTGTGTGTGTTTTGCTTTTACTTGGCTCATGCTGAAAAGAACCAGGACAGTCTATAGAAGCTCCCCACTCAG
The DNA here is from genome assembly GCF_020171115.1 of Neogale vison. Taxonomy (NCBI): domain Eukaryota; kingdom Metazoa; phylum Chordata; class Mammalia; order Carnivora; family Mustelidae; genus Neogale; species Neogale vison. Next base: position 294,219,501 of record NC_058091.1, read on the forward strand.
AGAATGTAGAGTCTCCTCCTCCAGGAAGAAAACCAGGCAGGTAGCAAGGAGAACAATAAAAGATTCCTGCATCACAGGGAGGCCCTGTCACAGCAACAATAATCCTGGACTCGGGGTGGGTGGGGGAGGGGGCAGTGTGGAGGGAGAAGCTGAGTGTCACTCACCTAAACAGCTTTACTTTGCCCGTGTCCAGTCCATGGCCCACTTCCAGCTAACTGATAGAGAGATTGAGACTTTGTGATGACTTGGTATTGGTTTTACTGTTTATCATGTAAATTTTACAACTTTGGATTATGGGAAAATAATGCAATAGTGAATTTTGACTTTTTGTTAACTCAAATTTGATTCATAAATTAAATTCTTCAAATATATGATACTAACCTAAACTAATTATCTGTGGACCTGCACTTTACCCCTTCTTCTGGGACCTCTCCCAACATTCTGGTCTTCTGGTCACATGAGACACAGCTGCCATTCCACAGTGAGGCTGCTGTGCTGCCCAGATGAAGAAGTAAAGCTCAACCCAAGAAACCAACTCTGCAAGTCCCTGGAGCAAGTCTGCACAAAAACGTCGCCCACCCCAAGATCAGAATGGAGGAGGTAGTTTGGCTATGTTGTGGGCCCTTCCAACACTTCAACAGTTAAATCAAGGATAAAACCACATGGGCTGATGTCCAGCCAGCTGACAGACCAGGTTAGGGAGGGAGTCCCACAAAGGTGCATTGTTCTTCTCTGTTTGTTTATTTTAAAGAGTTAAAGTTGGGGGAGATTGCCAAAACCATGTTTCCATGCTTTGAAATCCATTCTAAAGAATACAGTGGGCAGATAGCGGCAAACTGAGCTATAAACTGTAAGGATGGGTGTTATCAACAGACATCCTCATTCCTCTCTGGTGTGCAATATCAGTTTCTGGTTTTGACTTTTTTCAGCTTTACTGAGGTATAACTGACAAATAAACCAGAATAAATGTAAAGTATACAACATGATGATTCGATGCATGTAATCCTTATGAAAGGACTCCCACAATCTAGTTAATTAACACTTTTGTGTGTATGTGTGTGAGAGCACTTAAGTTCTACTCTAAGTAAATTTCAATTATAAAATACAGTACTATCAACTTTGGTCACGACTTTTATGCATTAGAGGCTTAGAACTTATTCCTTTTAAAATGTCTGTTGTTCTCATGGAGACTGTCACCACTTTGAGGGGGATGTCCCAAGGTAAATCTGAGTGTTGACTGAGAGATGGGGGGAATAGGGCAGCTTGATAGTAGGAGGCTGAGAAGCTGGGCTACCAAGAGGCTTGACTTTTCTGTCGGTTCAGTGAGTTGATGTAATGAAAAATGGCTCCTAGAGCATAGCTAGTCTTAACATTGTCAGTTTTCTGAGTCAGCTTTAGCATGTTGTTCCCCAGAAACATGAATGCTTGCAGTAGGAAGCTGACATAGGGGAAATCCAAGCATACATATAAAAGGGTCGTTCTGTGGATGACCAATTGTCTAACACATATACTTGATTGAAGTTTCAAAGTCTCCAACCACAAGACTGCCTCCTTTCTCTGCATTGATAAGGCCAAATTTGGCTTCAAAATCATGGTGGTAGGAAAATGCATAAAAATTTAAGTTCTTTACTTCTTCCATTTTGCTCACTTTGTTTTAAAGGATTTCTGCCCTTCTGCCCACACACAACTCTTGGAGGCTAACCCACCTTCTGTCCTCACAGTCCATATGTTGTTTCAGCATGTTCCTGTTCTCCTTTGAAACTGGAGACAAACCAGGGCTGACCAACTCCTTTTTACCTTTAGTAGATTCTTTTCTATAACCTCCCAACTCACGAGTCTTACCAACATCGATACAAGACGCTGTACATGTAGAAATGGAGATTATAGGTTGTGTTAAACATCTGGAATTCTGTTGTGCTACCAACTGGGCATGTCAGAAGGGTTCCCTTAACTCTTAGAAGTAAGATGACCCAAGTGGATCTTGCCCCCAAATCCAGCATGCTTGTATTACTTCTTCCTGGGGGCTTTAAATTGCCTGTTAAGAAACTGTGATCTATGTTGAAATACCTTCACCTGTCCCATTCACAATGGAAACATAGCCATCTCCTATAGGGAAGGAGACACCTCCAACACTTCTTTCACCGTGGGTCTCTGGCAGTTGCTTCTGAGCCTTTTCTCCTAGTAATAGGTATAAATTTGCTGTTCTCATGAGAAACAAAGAGGTGACCTTCTGGAAGATAAAATGAATTTCCTGTTTAATGTTATCTCGATTGCTCTCCCAAGATTATGAGAATAAGCAGAAAGGCCTAACTTCAGTGCTTTGAAGTTTTTATGGGTCAAATTGGGAGCTTCTCTGGGCCACTGTGCAAACTGGAAGATGAATGTGTAGGTACAATAATTCCCATGCCAGACATGATCCTGTAGAGAACTTCATGACCACTTCCAGCTGCAGGGAAGTTGCTGTGGGTGCACTGGACACCCCCTGCCCCTGCAGCCACCTTGATGATGCTGAAGAAGCCCCAGATGACAGAGACCACTGTCTCCTGAGGTACACCACATCCATAAACAGACACACAAACAGGCCCAGAGGTGATGCTTTCTTCATCATCTTCAGGCTCCCAAGGGTGCCTTAGTTAAGATGGCATACCTAGTACATGACAGAGTCCACATGAGTCCACAGCTTCTTTCTCTAATTCAAATGCACTTTATCATTTCATTTTCACTATTGTTTCCAAAGCCTTTTGACAGAATTCAGTCGTAGCAGAGTCACTTCCAAAGTTCTTTACCCAATAGTTGTTCAGATCTCTGGTTTTCCACATGAGCCCCACATGACCTCCTTTGTGCCATCCACGGTTGTCAGTGTCATTCCCTTGGGTGCAAGGAGGTGGAGGCTGCTTCCGGTTCTCCTGCTACATTCCCTAAGTACACTAAATTTTAAATGAAGCAAATTATCCTTAAATTAAAGATACATTTTGACAATATGAACACATGGAAATATTTTAACATAATAGACACACTTTTGGGTATAATGTTAATACAATTCCAATATTTAAACACCACACATAAACTCATAGTAGATAATATACCAAAGTTGAGTAATCTTAAATATCTCATAATGTTTTATCGACAAATTTTTAAATTATAAAGTAAAATCGTGTGTTTTAATTCACTCTTCTTCTGTTGCAAAGAATTCTGCCTTTAACTATCCAAACTTAGGCGAGGCTTCATAAATTAAATGCATCATCTTCCACAAGCCCTCAGTTTCAACAGCAACTGCAAGTCTGAGGGTCCCTGGGCAACAACCAGTTCTGACCAGCTGGCTATAAATCGGAGAGTTTTCACCACCTCTTCATGTTGGATAATTTGCTAAAACAATTTACAGAACTCAGGAAGAACTAAACTTACGATTACAGTTTTATTATAGCAAAAGGATACAAATCAGAACCAGCCAAAGGCAGAGAACATAGTGCAAGGTCCTAGAGGATTCCAAACACAAAACTTCTGTTGTCCTTCTCCTATGGAGTCAGGTAACAACCTCTCAGCACATCACTATGTGATAACACACAGCATTGTCAACCGGAAACATTCACCCAGGCTGTATTGTCTAAGGTTTTTGTTGGAGTTTCATTACTTGTAGATTGCTGATGGAATCATTAGTCATGCTATTGAACTGAAATTCAAGCTCTTCTTGGCTGTCTAGAGATCTGACTGATACCATGTAACACAAAGCCCTAAGCCTCACATGATTGTTCTTCCTTTCTGGCATGGCCAACCTCTATTCTGAGTTATCTCCTTAGCACAAAATATGCTGGGCCCCAGTCCACCCTGAACCACCTCAGCATAAGCCATCAGGTGTGCTTGAAGCCCACCATAAATCACAAAGACAATCCTATCACCAAGGACATTCCAACGATGTAGAGGTTTCTTCCCAGAAACTGGGACAAAGGCCAGCCAAATTTGTTATTATACAACCACTTACTCATAACCAAAAATAAATTAAAAACTACTTTTGTGATCTTCACTATAAAAACTGAGAAACAAAATCAGTGTTCACACTCATATGGTAAGCCATCCAAACACTACAGAAAAGTTGGCTCCAACACTCTCTGCCAGTGAAGCTAGAATTGTCTCTTGGAAATATTTTTGGAAACATTGTAGCACATGGAAAAAATGTAGAATATTTTTCTGCAGAGTTCATTGGATAGCAGGTATCAGAAACAATGACATTTTTAAATTTATTTCTAAGCATTAAGCAGGATTGCATGTTTGGAGGTAGAGGTTATATACTCGGGAATGACCCCATGGGCCAGCTAATTCTAAAAAGAAATAATGTCTATGTATGCCTACTGAAAAAATTCAGACCAAAATCACACATAGATACTTGAGAAGCTTATAATAATATATGATATTATATTTTCTGTGACCTAGATATAGAGGAATTATGTCTGTGTATTATGGAATCTGATATAACAAAGTGCTTTAGAATGCCATTTCTGAAAGCAGCTGGCCTGGGTTCATATACTTTCTCACTTACCAGGTGTGTACCTTGGGAAAGTCAGTTAACTTACGGTGTTGATATTAACAATATTCTTCTAAAAAATTGTGAAATTGAGTTAAAGGGAATTCATGTGAAGTGATTAAACAAATTGAATTCACCACAAATATTAAATTAATGGGAGCTAATAGTAGTAATAGCAGTGGTGGTACCACTAATATCAGAACTTTCAGTGTAATTTCTTTCATCTAAAATACAGGATTTTTTCATCTAAAACTTAGGATTATTTTTATTCAAAATTAAACATTTAAAAATATGCCTTTAAAATAGAGGAAACAATAGTTTTGGTTGGAAGACATTTTTAAAAATATGTTTAGAGGGAATAAAACTCCAGGTTATGCCACTGGTTGAAGTTTTTGATAGGTCAGCAATTGTCCCACAGAAGGCAATGAGAAAGGAGTCAAGGCACATGCTTGATAGTGAGGTTTTGAGAAAGGGATCCCTTCCCCCTCTCCCCCTGTTTGTAGTACCTGAATGCCTCTATTACAGCTCATCTAATATAGCTAAGAGATCACTTCCAAGTAGTCAATAACAGCCTTTGCTTGTTTATTCCTGGTTGCTGTTGACTTTGTAAGGACTTTGTTTTGATGAATACAAGTTTGTCCCACTTTGAAACCCCCTCTTAATAACACAGGGCCTAGAGTAGGTTTCCTTTCATCCTCCAGTCATCTAGAGTCCATTTTCCTGATTATATAGCCAGTCCCTTAACTACTATATAAATAAAGGAGCTATATAAATCCATATCTTACCATTGTCATTACTATTTATACTTCTGATAAAGGGAGAAATTATCATTCTTAATTCTGTTGGTTTAAGGGACATATTTTTTGTTTGTTTGTTTGTTTTTGTTTTTCAGCCAAATAAACCTATCACAGGTCACAATGTAGTCGCCTTCCAGATTGAATGTGGTTCTCAACTTTTTTTAGCCATGATATTTGTTGGGACTTCTCTAATAACTGATTATAGAGAAAAGGGTTTTGTTGTTGTTGTTGTTATTGTTGTTGTTTGTTTATTTGTTTTAACTCCTTTTGGGATCCTAATGGGATCAGGTAACTTCTAAGAAAGAATTAATGTCAGGCCCAAGGGCATGTTAGCTCCTTATGTGACCACTAATATTAGGGATCATCCCTGATGCACATTCTTAAATATGTCATTTCTACCTGATGAGGTGAATCTTCTCTATTACAATACTATTCTGATGTAAGCCCCGAGGTGATGAGTATTTCAGACACTACTTAAGCCCTTAAAAAGTGTTATATTGTGCCTTTGTATTTTCAAAGAGAGTATTTGTATTCTCAAAGAGAGTACACTTGGAGTTAGCCTCAGATAATTTTTCCAGTCATCACAACTAGATGGTACTTAATAGGCCTTTGCTAAAGGTTCCAGTCAGCATAAGTGTGTATTGCTGATACCTCTAATATCTTCTGATTGTCAGTATTGTATATGGTCTTGCATTGTTTATCTATTACTGTCCAACAATGATCACACACAGAGTTGCTGAAAACAACACACAACTATTATATCACAGCTTCTGTGGGTCAAGAACCTTTGCTACTACCAGGTTCTCTGTGCAGGGTATCTCATAAAACTGTAATTAAGATGTTGGCTCAGGTGGGAGTCTCAAGTGAAGTCTCATCTGGGAAGGGTCAGCTTCCATGTCCATGCCATTATTAGCAAAATTCAAATCCTTATGAACTGCTGGAATCAGGCCCTCAGTCCCCTGCTGGCTGTTGGCCATAGGCTTCTCTCATCAACTTGTTGCATTGCCTCACCAACATGGCCACTCACTGTGTCAAATCCAAAAAAGGAGAGAGAAGAGGCAGAAGTCTTGAGGTTATACAGCCTAAGTGACAGGCTTTTTTGCCGTATTTTATTGATAAGAAGCAAACCACAGTCTCCATCTAAAGGAGAGAGATTATAAAAGGGCATAAATACTAGGAGGTGGAGATCATTCGACATGAAATAAGATTCTGCCAGCTATGTTACCGAAATTATCAGTGGAATAATGGCTCTCTGAACCTCCAGGGAACCTAGTGTCACTTAAGTCATCATTTAAATTCAGATCTTTTACAGTTTTGTGGTTTGGCCCTAAAATAATACCTAGATAGGTGTCATAATTTCTCTGGAAAACAGATAGTTGGACCAATCTTTCTGCATCCTCTTTTGATTTGGGAACTGGAAAAAAAAAAAGTAATAATTTATTTTTGACTAATTGAAAAATCTAATTGTTGTAGCCCAGTAATAAATAAGAACATTACTATTTGTCCTGGGTTCTGTAATTCACTTGCATTAACCAATGTCTCCCTAGTAGTTATATCAATAATCAGGTATTTTAATTCATTCTCTCCTTAATGTTTGGGTTAAGATATCAACATTATATTATCAATATAATGAATAACAATAGTTTTCAATCAAATCAAACCTAAGTTTTACAAGGTGGTGTCAATACACACAAAAATTTAAATGTCCCTGAGGGAGAACAATAAATGTGTAATTCACTCTATTTCAAATCAAAGCAAATTGTCTCTGATGTGTTTCTGAAATAGAAATTGAAAAGGAAGTGTTAGTTAAGGTTATCACAAATACCATTCTTCCTTAATGGAGTTAATTAGTATCTTATCAGGTACAGCTGTTAGTATTATAGGCATCCCTTTATTGAATACTTCAGGGTCTGCAGTTAATCTACAGAATCCATCAGCTTTTCTCAAAAATCCTACTAGTCTATTAAACAAGAAATTTTTAGGTATTCTGATGTCTACAGCTAGTATATCTATCTAGTATATCATTAATTAAAACTGAAACTTCTGAATGTCTCCCATGTAACGAACATTGTTTTGAATTAGGCATTTCAGTGGATTTAAATAATTCTAAAATTCCCTTATAGCATACCCAGCCAAAAGAGGATAAAGAGTCAATTTGGATAAAATCTCTTCCCTCAATATTTGAGGAAAAGAAGAGTACCCCATTTAGATATCACACATTTCAAACAATATATTCTGGGGGGTGTGCCAAGATTTGACCTCATTTCTTGTCTTAATATACTCTTATCCTTGGAAAATCGTTTTTTCTATATGGTTGATGACATATGTGGAATTCAAGAGATTGCCATATTTCACATAAACATATATTTAAAGGGTAAAAACCAATTATCATTTATCTAGTATAATCCTTAGTTTTCAGTTAAAACATACATTTCTTAATAAATTTCAGTGTTTCTAGTAGATTTAAAAAATAGAATTAAAAAATTAACAAATTTCTCTGAATATATTTATAATTATATTAAATAAACAATAAGATTTATGAATCTGTCTTTCTCAATACTCAAGCTCAAGAACATTCTTATATCTTACTGATAGTAGTCAATGGTGCTTTTCTCTAATTACAGAATGCCCTTGATTCATCAATTTCATGTATTCAGTGATTATATAACATAGATAAATTGCTTAACAGTAGCACTTTAAACATCCTACTATGCTTGGTTTTTGAAAACAATATTCTAGTTTCCATATCATCTTCATGTAGTCCTCATTACTATGTTTACTCCCAATCACATAGTTTGGTCCAGTGTCTTACCCTATTTGGCCAGTGTTTGAATCACACTATATCCATGAGATCTAATAAAGGTTTTGCATCATATTAAGTGAATGCATAAAAGCAGTTTTTCCCTCGTACTAACATTACGACAAAACTTAACACATTTCTTCATATGCTATCATTAATGTGACTTTTCTACTAGAATTCAAAATATCTTTTATTTCTTTCATGTTTTCAAAACTAAAGTTAATAATTACATGTTTCAAAGTTTATTCAAAATATTATGACCTGTTTATTACAAACATTACTAGAGACCATTTTATGTTTCAGAAAGACATTTTTGCTTATCAATTTTTAAGATAAGAAAATAGTGTATTTGTGAAGACAATTTTTTATAACATTAAAATGAGAATTAGAAGAGCGCCTGGGTGGCTCAGTCAGTCAAGGAACTGACTTATGATCCCCGGTGGTGAGATTGAGCTCCTGTTGGGCTCTGTACTTTGTGGGGAGTCAGTCTGAGATTCTCTTTCTCCCTCTGCCCCTCCCCCACCTCCTATCCCACCCCTACCCCCACATGAGCAAGTGAGACTGCATGTGCTCTTTCTCAAATAAATGCATAAATCTTTAAAATCTTTAAAAATAAAATGAGAAATAGAATTTCTGGATATATTAATATTATCAATGACTAATTTTCTACTTTTGAGCAATAAATCATCTCATTTCTCAAACGTTTGCTCATTAAAATAAATAACACACTGATATCACAAAAAAATGAATAGAATTCTTTGTGTATGTTCTTCTAAGTGAATCTTTTAAATATTTTTAAATCATGATCCTGTTTCATCAGTGTGAATAAAAATTTGTGAAAACAAAATCAGTTTCACTCATATGTGGAATTTAAGAAACAAAACAAATGAACAAAGAGGAAAAAAGAGAGAGAGAGAGAGAGAGAGAGAATGGCAAACCAAGAAACAGACTCTTAACTATAGAGTATAAACTGATCATTACCAGAGTGGAGGTGAGTTTGGGGATAGGTCAAAAAGGTGATGGGGATTAAGGAGCACTTGTTATGACTACTGGGTATTATATGGAAGTGTTGAATCACTATATTGTACACCTAAAACTAATATTACCCTGTATGTTAACTAATTGGAATTTAAATAAAAACTTAAAAAATAAAATTAAAAAAAGGAAAAAAACTGCCCATAAAACCATTTATGCATTATTAGAATTATTGTAATCATACAATGTCACAGTATATTAGAATTATTTTTATACATAAATGGTATCCATTAAATCTGACTTGCATCAAAAGTGAACATTTTTCAGTATTTCATTATATAATAAATATGGTAACAAATATGGGAAATATGTCCAAATATGGGCAAATGACTAGTTCATTGTGACAGCTGCTGGCTTGACAAAATTGTTATGTCTTATACCAATTTTTTTTTCCTGTATCTAACTTGCTATAACTAAACTTCATTAACACTTTAGGAAATATGAGCCTTTTTCCATCTGGCACATGGCTTTTAAAACTCATTTGCTGTAATATAGAAAATCAGCAAACAGCTGGCAAAAAAATATATTTTTATTAAGTTGTTCTGCATCATATTTGAAATAACTGTAGCTTTGCCTACAGTCCTAAAACCCAGAATATTTTCTTCATTTTTCAATTCTGTAAGCTCTACAATCTCTCTAAATTCTGAGAAACTAAGTGGCTTGCTCTTTAATTATCAACCTGTATATTGATTTCTTTTTTTTAAATTTATATATGTGATGATTCAACTAAACTTTGGCCTTGAAAATATTAAAAGCAGGAGTCATTCACTTTTGTTTGTTTTTGCAACAAAGACTTCAGACTGTGCCTCTTAATTCATTAAAAAAAAAATTGAATGAATAGTATGTTTCTGTTTTTAGGCTTCCTCCTTACATGTATTATAAACCATGTGTATTTTTTTCTATTACTAAAAATCAGCTTTCATATCCATAGTCATATCTTTCTGATTTTCTCAAAACATTTTATATTAAAGAAAAATATCAGTACTTTATCAGTACTTAGGATGTCCCTAAAAAGGATAAATAGAAAATACATATGTTTTATATAAACACATGCCATATCCCAAGCACAAGGTTGATAAAAGGAAAAACTGTAACAAGATATTCAAGAGGAGCTGGCAGTAATAACTATTAGCTACTTAAATAAATAAAATTGAGCTCTGTTTATAGTAAAGGAGTGGCTAAGTATCCAGAAAACAACTAAAAATGTAGCAGTTAAGTGTCTGTAAATGACTGGGATGCCTGGCTGGCTCAGCTGGTTAAGGGTCTGCCCTCCAAGTCAGGTCCTGATCCCAGTGTCTTTGGATCAATCCCACATCAGGCTCCTTGCTGGTGGGGTCGGGGGGAGACCCTGCTTCTCCCTCTGCCTGCTGCTTCCCCTGCTGTGTGTGTGCACACTCTCTCTCTCTCTCTCTCTCTCTGGCAAATAAATAAATAAAATCTATTTAAAAAATAGTATGTAAGGGGCACCTGGGTGACTCAGTGGGTTAAGCCTCTGCCTTCCGCTCAGGTCATGATCTCAGGGTCCTGGGAACAAGTCCCACATTGGGCTCTCTGCTTGGCAGGGAGCCTGCTTCCTCCTCTCTCTCTCTGCCTGCCTCTCTGCCTACTTGTGATCTCTCTCTCTGTCAAATAAATAAATAAAATCTTAAAAATAAATAGTATGTAAGCTATTTATAAAAGTATTCCTTTTTTTTTTCCCCAAAAAATACTTATTTGAGAGAGGCCGAAAAAGAGCATGGGCTCTGGAGCTTGAGGAGGGGGAGGAAGGGGCAGAAGGAGGAAGTCTGAGGGAGAAGCAGACTCCATGCCAAGAAGAGAGCCCACCACAGGGGATTCTATCTCAGGACCCTGGAATCACAACCTGAGCCAAAGGCAGAATTCTTAACCAACTGAGCCACTCAGGAACCCCATTTATAAAAGTATTCTTAAGACCATTGGTGAGTTGGCTAGACTATCTAAATGAAAGTGGAAATCCAGTATCAGACAGTTTTTTTCTGGACATTGACACAAAATAATGAACTTGACCAGTACTGGCTCCTCAACAATCAGTATACATCAAAAAGATGAGGAAACAGTCTCAACACCTGTCCAAATTGAGCTCAAGACCATTTTTCTAGAAAACTGCAATCCCATGGGGCTCTAATCTTCATGAAAGTGAGAACTGAATCTACAACTTTTCCTACTTTCTCATTTAAAGAAGATTGAGGGGCACCTGGGTGGCTCAGTGGGTTAAAGCCTTTGCCTTTGGCTCAGGTCATGATCCCAGGGTCCTGGGATTGAGCCCCACATTGGGCTCTCTGCTCCTTGGGGAGCCTGCTTTTTCCTCTCTCTCTCTCTCTCTCTGCCTGCCTCTCTGCCTACTTGTGATCTCTGTCAAGTAAATAAATAAAATCTTTAAAAACAAGAAAAATAAAGAAAGAAAATTGAAATAAAAGTTGTTCATTGTAGAGCAGGAGGTCTAATGAGTGAGGAATTCCCTAAAAAGCTGAAATCCAAAGCAAATTCTAACATGGATCTGAAAGCCAAGATCACATCATATTATCAGTTCAAAGATCAATTCACCTAGATGTCTACAATACACATAATCTTTGGACTAGTTATTCTCTATAGTTTCATAAATAATTTCAAGAGAAATGGACAAATCATGGTTAAAATCTCAAATGGATTAACAGATGTCCTATATTCATAGATTAGAAGACCTGAAACTGTTAAGATATCTCCAAATTCAGATATAGATTCAAGAATATATAAATTGAAATCTCATTTTTTTCAAAATGCCATTTTTCAAAATGTCTTTTGTTACTTAACAAAATCTTCTAGAATTTGTTTAGAAAAACAAATAGCCAAGGGTTGATGGACTTTTCCTGACTACAGGGCTTGTCATAAAGTTACACTAATTAAGAAAGAATTATACCAGATAATAAAAATACTACATCAGTGTATCATAAGAAAATATATCAAAGCAATAGGAAAGAGACCTCAGAAATAGACCACATTATATGGACATGATATTTAATTGAGGTTTTATTGCAGATCAGTGAACAAAGGACAGATATTTAAAATAAATAGTTCTGGGTGATGGGTTTGTAATCTTGAGGTACCAGTTAATATCTATGTCCCTCAGTTTCCTTACCCATAGAATAGGATAATAATGATAGGTTTTGTTCAGAGGGTTCTTGTGCAGATAAACTGAATTAATATATATAAGTATTAAGACAATAACTGAAAATAATTAAACCAAACATGTATTAATTATTTATACATAATTATCATGATTACCTTTATAATCACCAATGTAATCATCATAATGATATGAGAAAACAGGATGGCTAAAATAGGTGATGGGGATTAAGGAGTGCATCTGCTGAGATGAGCATAGGATGTTGTATGGAAGTGTTAAATCACTATTTTGAAAACCTGAAACTAATATTATACTGTATGTTAATGGGCATTTAAATAAAAATTTAAAAAGAAAACTGGATTTAACAGAATAAGTAAAAAAATATGAACTTACTAAATCCCCCTCCAATTTCCCCCAACTCACTTCTCTCCATCTCCCAATGTCCTCTGTGTTATTCCTTATGCTCCACAAGTAAGTGAAACCATATGATAACTGATTCTCTCTGCTTGACTTATTTCGCTCAGCATAATCTCTTCCAGTCCTATCCATGTTGATACAAAAGTTGGGTATTCATCCTTTCTTTTTTTTTCTTTTTTTTAAAGGAGGCATAATGGGACCATATCTTTATCCATTCGTCCATTGAAGGTTTGGTGACTGTGGCCATTGCTGCTATGAACATTGGGGTACAGATGGCCCTTCTTTTCACTACATCTGTATCTTTGGGGTAAATACTCAGTAGTGAAATTGCAGGGTCATAAGGCAGCTCTATTTTTAGTTTCTTAAGGAATCTCTACACTGTTTTCCAAAGTGGCTGCACTAACTTGTGTTCCCACCAACAGTGTAAGAGGATTCCACTTTGTCCACATCCTCTCCAACACTTATTGTTTACTGTCTTGTTAATTTTAACTAGTGTAAGCTGGTATCTCAGTGTGGTTTTGATTTGAATCTCCCTCATGGCTAATGATGATGAATATTTTTTTATGTCTCTGTTAGCCATCAGTATTTAATAAATAAAGGCAATGGGTAATTTTAATACTACGGTGCTGGGATCAAATTATATACATTTTAATAGTGATTGAATAAGGTTATGATCATTATTGTTTCAAAGCTGTAGGAATTAATTTAAGTTTTTGCAAATACAAACCTAGCACTGCCTTTCTTTGGAAACCATGATGCATCATTTGTAAGAGCCAAAGATCTATTTTCATCTCTTTTCAAAGAATGAGGCCTACTTATGTTCCAAGGTGTGTACTGTTATTCGTACAATGATTCTCAGACCCATGCTCTAACACCAGGAACATTTAAAATTCTCTTTATTTATGTGGGGAAAAATACACAGATTTGTAATCCTTCCTTGTAACATACACAAGAGTACTTCTAGGTAAAATGAAAAGCTGAGTGAGAGAAGCAAAATTTAAAGTTCTTTTATTTCTATGTCTGAAGAAAGTAGGTGGCTTTGTTGAATATAGAGATGGAAGCCTTTTCTACTGTGCTGTCTGAGCATTGATGAAAGGCAGTATCATTCAATCAGGTTTCATGTTTACAACAATGTTGTGACTGATCTGGCAGATGGTTGTTTTTTGTATATATGTGTTTCAGTAAATTTTATAAATTCTTAAAATTCCACCCCACTCCTTCTCAGTTCATCTGAATCATTCTTATCTCTCAAAGAGAAAATACTGTTTTCCATTCTGCATGAGAACTTTCTGGTTTATTCACATTCAGAGTTACGTCTTCTCTATATTCCAACGCAGCTTACAACACTCATTTACCACTCATCACTTCCTTCTTAGAGCACTTTTAATCTGTTCAACGGCAAAAAATTCTAAATCTCGGGCAAGACATATTTAAATTTGGAAACAAATTCTAGCAGTTATTAACCAAGAAGCTGGATAAATAACACCTCTCTATATTTCAGTTTCTTCATTTTTAATATAGAAATAATAATATCTGTCTTATGAGATTCGATTGGCATTAACTTTAAGGTAAGCACTGTGCCTATCATAGCAAGTCTGATTACTTTGTCATTTCCACCTTTACTACAAACATATCGTCAGAAAATATTGTGCAATCCTGTTTTTTATATTCAACTGAGCACCATTCATAATATCTGGTACAAAAATATGTTTAGTAAGTATTTATTGCTTGTTATGGGAGCTGGCTGTGTACATTAAGGTTCTGTCTGCCCATTTTACATGCACTGTCTCTCAAGAGCCCTGGGAACTAAAGATAATTTATTCTCCCCGTATTTTCATTCATTTAATGCTACACAAAGATTTCTAGATTTTGAGTTCTGGAAAATGAATTTTTTTCCTTCTATTGTTCCCACATAGTTATAAAATAAAAATTGAAAGAGAAAGAAACAATGAAGTAAAAGAATTGTGCTATTGTGTGTGAAACATATCACAGCTAATGGTCCTGGGTCCTCTAGAGTGTTTTCAGTAGGTGTCATTACTTTTCAAAAAAACACCTCTACCTTTCTTTTTTGTATTGTTATTACTGCATATTATTTGATTTTCTAAACTCCTAATGTGCTTAAAAGACTTTTGTCTACCAAATTGAACACTCCAGAGGAACTTCTTTTTTAAAATTGGTTTTCAGCTGATCATTGAGGTTCCTGAGCATATTTAATTATACAAGACTCTGAAAACAAATAACCACCAATCACCGCTTTGTTACTGCAAATGCTTCTTTTTTCCCTCTCTCAGTCACTATCTGTCTCTCTCTCTAGGAGGAAAGCCTGCTTTTGTTTGCTTTATATCATAAGCGGGGTGGGGGGGCGTGAGAAGATCCCTGCCATTATTTGACAAACAATGCATTCAAGTTATCCAGGCAAGCTGTTATTCACGGATCTTTCTCACACTTTATAACATTTTTGTATTCTTCATTGTTGCTGGAAACTTACCCAGTGTCCTTTAAGAGGCTAAATAGCTTTGCTTTGCGTGAATATTCATTTTCATGGACTCCATTTAAAATGTTTAGATAGAGCCGGTTAATTCCACATTGACTCACTGAACAGCACAGTTAGAAGAGACATTCACTTGTAGTCCAGGAAGCTCTCAACTTCACTACTGGTGGTGGGTATCCGGCTTCTGCTTCAAAGCTTCTTAACAGGGTAATAGCTACTTCTCAATGAGGCTCACTCAACTTTTACCCATACCTAACTTCAGAATATGTTCTTTTATACTAAGCCTCCAATTCCTTTCTTAAAATTTTGACCCAAATGAATTTATCCTTAATGTTGGAGTAGCTTAAAAGAAGTATTTTTTTTTTATTAGAATGATTAAGATTTTGTTTAATACTCTATTGGAGACTATAGACTCTGAAAAACAATCTGAGGGTTTTGAAGGGGCAGGGGTGGGAGGTTGGGGGAGCCAGGTGGTGGGTATTATGGAGGACACATAAGGCATGGAGCACTGGGTGTGGTGCATAAACAATGAATTCTGTTATGCTGAAAAGAAATTAATAAAAAAAATACTCTATTGGGGAATCTTGCATGATACCACTACACCAGCGGCGCAAAAAAATACTCTATTGGAAAGTGCTAATATTTCCATCATCACCGGAAGTTCTCTTGAAAGCACTGCTCTGGATCAAGAGTGGACATTTTTTCCTCTTAATAGTCAAGAAATAAATATTTTAGGCTTTACAGTCTATGCACAGTCTCTGTTGCATATTCTTCTTTTAAATAGCCTTTTTTAGAATAATACAAACAATTCTTCATATGCGGGTAGGATAGTATGAAAATAGGTTGTGGTTTGGATTTGGCCCACAGGCCCTGGTTTATAGATCCTCACTCAAGGTGATAATTTAGTAGATAAAACAAATGTTGGCTAAGCTTATAAGAGATATGCAAAGTACTGTGAATTAACTCAAAAGATCTACCAAACAGAGGTGCACCAGGAAAGGAATAAAAGACGATAACATCAAACTGAAAGATGATATTAACTAAAACAACAGTCCCCTTGATTTGTGGTCCCTCTTTTTTATCTCAGACTACTAGAAAGTGTTGAACAATTGTTTCTGTGAGAATCTTAAAATATTTCAGTTACAACTTGAACAAAAAGCATGCCAACCCAGACCCCTTATTTACCACTTTTGTGTGGGGAAATTGTTTCCACTGTAACTTTAGTCTTAAAGCCAATGTACAAGGAAACCCTTCTTGAGGTGTCATTAAATTAAATTATGTTCATTCAATTACAAGGGTTCCCAGACAATGGAATAAGGTTCCTAACATACTTTATGTTTTGCTTAAGGTTCACATGATATAGTAATTTCAGCCTCAATTTGACCTCAAATTGTGTCAGAAAATTAAAGAAAACAAAAAGCCAGTGTCAGACAGTTGCTTGTCATCTGAATTCTATTTCTAAATTAGAAGTCTCCTCACTGAATCAAGCTTTTAGGGACTAGTCTAATCTCTATGAGTTTCCTTCTGGTAGGGGTCTCTCTTCCTCTATAAAGAGATTTCTATTAAACCTACTGATTTTGTTTCTTATGTTCCCAGATAAGTCTCAACTTTAGTATGATAACAGTCAAAATTCAGTGATATACCTACACACATAAAGTAAGGAGGAACCAAATAATTTTTAAAATTCTGAAACTTTGACAACTCAAAAAAATGCAAAATAACCTTTATAAGATATTTCTAATTAGTATGTTAATTACTATATTATGTTATGATAAATATAAAATATATTATAGTTCAAATGATGAAACTATAAAAAACATTTTGTTTTGTCATTTTACTGACAATATTTTACAATAATAATAAAAGAAGCAAACGTGCTTAAATGCATCTTTCTACTGTATTTCTATTAAATATCTCAACTATTTTCAATATTTAAAATTGGCCATTACTTCTATTTGTAAGTAGTCTTTCATTTTATGTAGGAAAATTTCTCCTGTATCAACCTCATTAAATTATTAGTGTGATTATGTAAATTGTAAATGTTTAATAATGGAGCTACTTGAAATACATAATGCTACCAACAGCTAATTATATTGTAAATTGCACTATGGCATGTTTGCTATTTCAACTTTACTCCTCAGCCAGGAGGTATGAATTTTGTAGCTAAATATTCAGAGTATAATTACTTTAATAAATGTGCCATACCTTGCGTATAGTTTCAATCTCTTATTCATTACAAGAATTGTAACTATGCTACACAACAAAAAAAAAACTTGATTCTTCCATATCAGAAGATAATTGAATTTTAAAAACTATGACACTTAAATGGAAAGGTATTAACAGCTTTGAAAGCCTATTGATATACTTACTGAATACACAGATCTAAGTTAATAAAATGGTCTTCATGTTGTATGTGGTTTACTCTAAAATTTCATTAATTAATTTCTCATCAAAAGTATAAACTAAGTTCATCATCACTAGCCATCAGGAAGATTCAAATTAAAACCACATTGAGATATCACCTTACACCAGTTAGAATGGCCAAAATTAGCAAGAGAGGAAACAACATGTGTTGGAGAGGATGTAGAGAAAGGGGAATCCTCTTCTACTGTTGGTGGGAATGCAAGTTGGTGCAGCCTCTTTGGAGAACAGTGTGGAGATTCCTTAAGAAATTAAAAATAGAACTTCCCTATGACCCTGAGTGGGTATTTACCCCAAAGATGCAGATGTAGTGAAAAGAAGGACCATCTGTACCCCAATGTTTATAGCAGCAATGGACATGGTTGCCAAACTGTGGAAAGAACCAAGATGCCCTTCAACGGGCGAATGGATAAAGAAGATGTGGTCCATATACACTATGGAGTATTATGCCTCCATCAGAAAGGATGAATACCCAACATTTGTAGCAACATGGACGGGACTGGAAGAGATTATGCTGAGTGAAATAAGTCAAGCAGAGAGAGTCAATTATCATATGGTTTCACTTATTTGTGGAGCATAACAAATAGCATGGAGGACATAGGGAGATAGAGAGGAGAAGGGAATTGGGGGAAATTGGAAGGTGGAGATGAACCATGAGAGACTATGGACTCTGAAAAACAATCTGAGGGTTTTGAAGGGGTGGGGGGTGGGAGGTCGGAGTACCAGGTGGTGGGTATTATAGAGGGCACGGATTGCATGAAGCACTGGGTGTGGTGCAAAAATAATGAATACGGTTATGCTGAAAATAAATAAAAAATAAATTTTAAAAAAGTATAAACTAAAGAATATGTGGAATAAATTATATATATATATGCAATAGTTATTAGAATAATAGCTATTATATGATACTATATCTTATAAATATATGTAGTAGTTCTTGGGGCAGAGAAGATGAAAAGAAATTAAATTATTTCTACAGATGACTACAGACACCAACCATTCAGGTTGGAGAGGAAACCAAGGTGAGAATCTATTTTACACACTCTCTACTTGGTTGTTATTAAAGACATCATACCTTGGCAATGGAGGAGGTCTGCTGCCTAATGCAGACTTTTATCATTTGATGGAGCAGTCATACTCTACAACTCAGAAGGTTAGCAGAAAATGTTCAACAAATTGATGCACAGCTGAAAAGCTCAGAATGCAAGTAGACAAAATAGTCTGCATCACATCCTATTTGAGAATTATTTTTTGTTGGTTTTCTCTGTACTGCAACATTTCTATTAGAGTATGTCCTATTAACTGTATGTTACAGAAGAACAAAGCAGAGAAAAAAATCCTGCTAAAGGGTACTATGAAATCATGTGACATTGAAGTGGTCAGGTAGTTTACATGAACTTCAGGGCACACTTGTGAAGAAAAGAGTTTATGTCGCAGGCCAGAGATGCCCATCCTAAGAAACGTCCTTGGTCCTTGGCTGGTGCCTAGGAGCTTGATGGATGAATAGCTCCATACTCTAGGAGAAAACTTTCCTCAATGACATGACTGGTTTACTCTGCTAGAACTATGGTTGATGGTCAACATTAGCTTTCACCTAGGAGTCTGGCATTTTGGCTGTTTTCAATAAGGTGCAGTAAGGTATCTAGCTCAAAATTCTGAGGTTTGCAGACATCTTTTAAACTTACTCTTTTAAGAGTAAGTCTGTCACTCTTACTCTGTTGTCTCACATTTGGGTAAGCTAATAAGAAAGCATGGTGCTCCCTTTATTAGTGCTGGCAGGAGAGGCAAACTATGCAACCCTCTTCTAAACACCTAGAAGTGCATCTTCTAAACACCATAAAAACCCCAAGCCAGTCTCCTGTACAGGAATTTTGGGTACGACCCCACTTTACTTGTACTTCTTACCCCCAAAATTCTCAGTTTGTGAGTATAAACTTTTCTTGTTGTGTATGCATGTGCGTGCGTGTGTGTGTGTGTGTGTGTGCATGTTTTGTTGGGGGGGGGGTATGTGCTGCCATCAGTCTTGACATAAAACCCAAATTTTGTGTAAGGGTCATCCTGCTCTGTAGGTTCTTATCAAACCAGAGTTGACTACACCAGTCCTTGTAAAAACTGTGGGTACTGATGAACTGAGTACACATAACAAGGATCCTGATGCACGACTCAATCCCAGGACCCCAGGACCATGACCTGAGCCAAAGGCAGGCACTTACCTGACTGAGTCACCCAGGTGTCCTTGCTTATTATGATTTTGAGAGGTGTCCTTTGCTGATTATAATTTTGTTATTATAAACTATGACCATCCATATAACCATGTTTTAGGATTGTGAGATCTTCTATAGGATCACTGAAACTGATGTGGTCCTAGAGAATCTGGACATAACACATTCAAATAATTTCAGCCAATTGAATTAGATTCAGAAGTACACATAGGTCTCCTCTTTATGTCATAGCCATCTTCTGGTATTACTTGGATATATTTCATTTATGTAACAGATACTGATACTATGTCTGTTCATTTACAGTAATTTCAGTAAAGTATGCAGAAACAAAGAGTGGTTTGTCTGTGCTTTTTTCTAACTCTCACCAATTGATTTATGTTAATAAATCATCATCATGAGAAATGACAATGTGCACTTGTCATTATCACTATAAATAGAGTTGAATATATTTTCTAGTAAGAGTAAATACTAGAGTAAAAGTAAATACAGATTTGGAGAAATAGTACCTTCCCAAAAAAAGTTTTTGAGTAAAAGTATGTGTATAAATTTAATAGGACTTTGGAATACATACAATAATTACATTTATGTGATTATAGATATGGTTTAGAAAATTAAATTAGTTTTGATTGAGATCTAACAAAATTACAAGCTTCTGTTTGAGTTTGAAACATTGTTCTCACTGTGAAAGCAATTCATGTTCATATTAACCATGTAAATTTCAGGGAAAAGTCTTTAAGGACAAAATGATAGGCACTTGTATCTCATTTCCCTGTGATAACTTTGTTATGATTTAAGTGTGTGTACTTTGCATGTATATGCCTCAATCTATTTTACTCTTTCTATATACAAATTATCTAATTAGTAAAGATTTCGGAACACTTTAAAATTTTTTTCACTTAAGAATATGTTCTATGCATTTTATTGCTTTGCTTGTTTTTGTTTCCAAAACATGATTTTTATGATCTCACATCATAGTTTTACTAATACTATTTCTTCTTAGCCTGGAAGAAGTCTGCACAGATATTCAGAAGACAAATAGAACATATTAAAAACAACTTTATGCCAATTAAATTTGACAATTTGTGTGAAAGTAGTAATTAAAAAAAAAAATACAATGTACCAAAACAAATAAAGGAAGCAATAGATAATCTAAAAGTCTGAAGTCTACTAAAGAAATAAAGTTTATTATTTTAAAAAACCTACAAAATATAATATACAAACTTATGCCCATATGGCTTTCTCAGAATTCTTCCAAATATTAAAAAAAAAAAAAGAATTACAGCAATCTTATGCAAAATTCTCTAGTTAATGGGAAACAAAAAGGAAAACATAGCATTATTTTTATAAAGCCTCAGTAACTTTGTTTTTTGGGGTTTTTGTTTGTATGTCTTAGTTTATTTTTTTAAAAGATTTTATTTATCTGAGAGAAAGAGAGCATGACTGGGGGGTGGGGCAGTGGGAGAGGGAGAAGCAGATTCCCCACTGAATGTGGAGCTAAGGGCTCCTACTGTGGCTCCATGTTTGGGGCTCTCAAGACCCTAAGATCATGATCTGAGCCAAAGGCAGGTGCTTAACTGACTGAGTCACCAAGGTGACCCAGTATAAGATCTCAGTAACCTTGATATCAACAGCATACAAATATATTTCAAGAAAGAAAATACAGAACCATCATCTTTATGAGCAAATATTTAATAATTATAAACAAAATTTTAACAAAAGAAATCAAGCAGTAAACAAAGGGATAAATACATTGAACAAAGTATGATAATTCCTAGAATATGAGTGATTTTAGCATCCACAGAGCATTCAATATAATTTTTAATATTAACAGAAATAAAATATTGTGCTATTTCTACAGATATGGAAAATTCAATAGATAAAATAATCAATTCATTTATGATATAAACTCTAGTAAACTAAAAATAGAGTAACCTTTATTTATTTCAACAAAGAGCTCTACCCCCAAAATTTACAACATGCTAAATAATAATAAATGTGAAAAATTTAACAGTGAGATCTAGGTGAGGCAAGGGTGCTTACATTACCAATACTATAAAACATTTTACAGGAATAGGCCACACCAGAACAACATGGCCAAAGCCAAATCAAACCAAAACAATACAATGGAATGTCAGATATTATGACATAATATCACAAGCATATTTAAGAAATAAAAGGCATGTGCTTTGGAAAGGAAGAGATGGTTGCCATCATTTGCAGATGACACTAAGCACCCATCAAAATGGCTAATATACCAAAAAAAATAAAATAAGATATTGTGGGTGGTGGATGGCTTTGGATGGAAGCCTGCATTGGAGTCTTTGCTCAGGGGGGAGTCTGCTTCTCCCTCTCCCTCTGCCTGCCTCTTGCCCTGCATGTCTGTCTGTCTGTCTGTCTCTCTCTCTCTGTCAAATAAATAAATAAAATCTTAAAAAACACCAAGATGTTAGGGATATCTTGAACTGCTTGAAATATCATAATATTCTGTTGGAAGAGGACATTAATAGAAAAACTGGAAAAGTGAACACATGCATACATTATAACTAAGCAATTTCACTCCCAGGTAAATAATCTAATAGCAATGAGTTAATACTGTTACAAGAATACACATACAAGAATGTTCCTGAAGGCACTATTTGTTAGAACCCAGAATAGAAACTACTCAAATACCCATCAATACTAGAATGGAGTTTTGTTACATAATAACACGTTATTTACTAATTAGAATGAACAAACTTTAATAGTAACATGAAGAAAATAATAACACAAATGAACTAATAAATAACATGTTATTTACTAATTAGAATGGACAAACTTTAACTATGTACAAAAATAGGAAAGAGTATCACAGTACATGTTGGTAAGAGGAGCAGATTCAGAAGCATCTTCAGTACAAACCAAATTTAGGGCAGGAAAAACCCCTCTTTTGTGCTGGGAATCAAGATAGGGCTTAACTTGGGGTAAGTGGGTTGGTGATGGGAAAGAAGCACAAAGAGGTCCTCAGTAATGCTGATGTTTTTCTAGTTCTTGAGTGATTTGTTCATTTTTTCCTTACAATATTCAATGGAAAGTTTAAATATTTTTCATTGTACTCTACTTCACTCCAATTTTCCCTAAAAAATACATCTTAATTTAATATATTTTATTCTTGAAAATATTTTGTATTTCACTTCTTAATCAGAGTTTCATACAACAGTATATACATAACTTGAAGTCTATTCACAAAATATCCCGTTGTCCTAAGTCTCTAAAGTTTTGGGTGGCTCAGTTGGTTAAGCAGCTGCCTTCGGCTCAGGTCATGATCCCAGCGTCCTGGGATCGAGTCCCACATTGGGCTCCTTGCTCGGCAGGGAGCCTGCTTCTCTCTCTGCCTCTGCCTGCCTCTCTGTCTGTGCTCGCTCCCTCCCCCTCTCTCTCTGACAAATAAATAAATAAAATCTTTAAGAAAAAAAAAAAAGAAAAAAGAAATTGTTTTTTTCTCAATTGGTTTTACAAAATTATTATCAGTACATGGTTACCAAAACAATGTGTACATGTATATATTTAACTTTTGATATTTATTAAAATATTATTTTGTGGTTTATATATTACTTAACTTGATAGAAGATGCTTATCAAATTATTATGTACACACAGAGATACTAATATTTGCTGGAATGAAACATTGTCCAAGAGTCTTCATTTTTATAGCTCTGGACTCAGAAAATTTGTTGATATAAAAAAGTAAATGGAAGTGGCAATTTTTTTATAGTGATGTCACTCAACTCCTTGTACACTTCCTGACTTAATATGACAAAATTGACTTATAATAAAATTTATTTTTAATAACCTACTAGATGAGAACTGAATTTTGTTTTCCATCTATTATGCTCAGGACATCAACAACAAAAATGGACTGGTTTTAAAAGGAATGGTGCAGGACTTGGCATTTCCCATTTATTTCAATACCTTTATCAGTTAAATACTCTATTTTAAATGTCCCTCTGTTTGGTATGCTGGCCTTTTTTACCCTCAGGTGATGTCCCATGGTAAGTTTCCAAATATACCAGAAATATGTTAGAACGGACAATTGTAAAATTGTAGGTAGAAAGATCAGCAGATGAGTTCTCATAAAGGGAAGTTTTAAGGAAGACTGTTGAGTTTAAGAACCTGAACGTTGATTTTCTTAAGATTTTTGGTAGTCTCATGAAGGTCAGGAAGTTTCATGTTAATTGAGTTGATGATACCTCCCTGCAAAGATGACTGCACTGCTCTTCTGTTCCACTTGGACATGGTCCATATATCCCACACTCTTCAGTAAACCTGATACACCAGTGAAGAGCCTGATACCATCTGCAGGAAGCTGAAGGACTGGTGAGTTAGAACGGAGAAACAGTGTGAATCCAAGGAATGGGAATTCAAGTGCAATAAGAAGTGACTTTTCTGGGACCACCCACAAACTGCTTAACTTTTCTGTGATTATAAATAAGAAAAGAAGGGCGTGAGGCAAACATAAACTTAAGTGATTACTTAGAAAATATATTAAATGACTGTTCATTGATTTGTTTGAATAAAATTCTGATTTCATTTGAACATAGGAGGCCACTTGATAGAGAAATAATTAAAATGGCAAACAAGCTCATTTCAAGATTGTTTCTCCCTACCTCAAACTGTTTGCATTTTTAATGTAGAGATCAATTTTTGATTTGAGATAATTACTTTAATTGTTTTTTATAATTCATTTTTTAAATGTTACTGATTCTGAGGGAAGAATCATGAAATATACATACATAACAAAGTGGTTGTTATTCTATATGTGGTTCAAGGAGATCTAATCAGTTAACTTTATTATTCTGTAGTGAAATAAAATTCCATTAATAGAAAGTGACATATTATTAAGATTTTGCAGAAATATTTATTCAAATGTAAGAAAATGCTTTTTCTGCCATGATTAATCTTTTTTCTTATTTCTATTGAACTTGACACTTGGTTCCTTTGAATAATATTTTAATTGGAGCCCATGAACCTTAAAAGCTGAGATTTATTTACTGACACCAGGGAAATTCTCTGAACTTTTTCATATGTCATCATTATTTCATAATATCTCTTTGACAATTTTGAATATTATTATGGATATTTAATGCATGCAAATCTATCTTGTCTTCAAACCATTTTATATGAATTTAACATACGCTGCTAAGGAATTAATGAGAATTCATAACATAATGTAGTCCCTTAGCTCAGTCTTTCATAGCAAGGAAGCTGTGTATATAAAGATTGCTAAAAATTTCCCAACATTATGGTTCCCAACTTAAATTCTTAAGATTCTCTAAATAGGACGTGTGGAAGGAGTGTTTCTCACTCATGTTGGTTCTACTGTTGTCTTTGGTGTGTTTTCTGTCCTAGCTAGTCTTTAAACTGATCTGTCTTCAGCCTGTGAACTAATGTCACTTGGAGACATTATCACGTCTTTCTTGCCCTGACATGGGTGTGGCTATGATATCCATCTCCTATAATCTAGCAGCGATAAAATTTAAGACACATAAAGACATTTGAGAGCAAATGTTTCCTTTTGCTTTTAGCCTTGGGTATCAATTCACAGAGTCACAATCTAAAGTGTTCCACTATGAAGAAGAATGGAAAACGGACCAAAGTCTATGGTTTCAGAATGAGTAGTTTTTCCTGACTTGGAAACATTTGTCTTCTATCCAAATAGGAAAATTTACTTCACTTGTATGTTCCACTCCCTTGAAAAGCCTTCTGTTTATTTTCTTTTTCATTCTTGTTTTCAGTCATGCCCCAGCCTTGAGCAAGAAAAGAGTGATGGATAAAGTTATCCAGTGATTTACTAGACCATCCACTCCATTCATTGTAGAAAATTGCATCCTTTATTAATGTTATTACTTGCTAAGCAGCAGATGTCAAATGCTGTAGCTGAAACTGCTTAGCTTCCCAAATTAATCCTTTAAAAATCAACTTTATATTTACTGTTAAATAACTTACAAAACTGGCTTCAAGTGAAGCTATGCTAATGTCTACAATTGGGTTGTAAAATTATTAACCATTATATCCAAATGTTCAAGCCTAGATTAATATTCTTTTGGCATCTTCCATACCAATTATTTCTGACTTAAAAGTTTATCTTCCATAGGAACATACCTTAGTTTCTGTCTCTATCCCTTTTTAACACACTTCTTTTTCTTAACAATTCTTTTGTCACTATTCTTTTTCTTGACAATATGATCTGTAGGTTAATTCAAACAAACAAACAAACAAACAAAACAAACACCAAAAAATTAAACTGACAAAAACACAACTGAATTATAAATGAATATATAACTGGAGAATCAAGATAACAATAAAAAGCAACGGTTAACGTTGCAACCATTTACAAAGTTGATATTAACTTACTTTTTAAAACCACCACCTAGGTTTCTGTAAGTAAAGAATATGATATAGGAATGGAATGGTCATCATTATAAAACAATATCAACTAATGCATAACTTTTTTATTATATAAAGACAGAAATTTAAGTTATTTAATAATTTATAATTTAGTTTTGTGTATATATTATCATTAGTTGTAAGTAACTTCAGTTTTAATTATATATAAACTCAAATAGTTTCATTATATTTATTATAATAATTAAAATGTCCTTCCAGTACCTTTTATTGTTAATGAACTGCAAAGAAAAATATCCAAAATTTGAAAATAAGGCAAAATAATGTGCAGTATGATTTCAATGTCATACCAGGTATTGTTTAACAAGAACCCCTTATGATTATTTAATTATCTATGAAAAGGAACCTGTGGTGCCTTTGCTATTTGTTATTGAGTTAAAGCCAGACAACACAAAGTGCATGCTAACATGCAGATTTTTGCTTGATACAGAAGACAACCCCAGAATTTATGGTTTTATTGCCCTCAAGGATGTTTGCTAGTTTTATATCTATCTTAGCTATATTATTTTAACATCTTTTAATATTTTTTTCAAACTGACTATTAATGCCCAGTTTCTCAAAATGTTCTTTGAATCAGCTTTATCATTTTCTTGATTTCCTCATTGGAGAGTGAATAAATATTTGACACATGTTCATAGCATACTTGTATAAGAATCATACTTTTAACTTTTTAAAAATTAGACTTAAACACTGCATTCCCTTTTTCCTATGTTTCATTATTAAGTTATATTTTATATATCTAACAACCATAACTGAAGCTGTTAAATCAAAAAGCCCATTGCAACTTAAATTTTCTGTGATTGATTAAAAAAAAGAACTATTTTAGATAAGCTTTGATTGCCATATGATTTTAACAGCTGACAAAAATGGTGCAAATTGATGTTGAATTTTCTGAAACTCTTCACTTTGATCTCAATGCCGTTTAGCTCTAGACTTACCGCAGCTCAATAACCATTTTAAGAAGCAGATTTTTTCACTCATTCATGTGTCATTTTTCTTTTTGTTAGTGTATAAACCCTGGACTCATTTTATCCCATCTCTAAGGTTGCCTCTTTATACTAATTGGAATTTATTTCTTCTACTTCCCTCTGTCTTATGCTAGTTTGCCCATAGACATCTACAGTCAAGTGTATTTTCCTAGTATTTTTACAATTCAACTTAGTTTATAAGAAGGATTTAGGTATGAGCTTCTCTTATCTGTGAGGAGCCAAAATATTACTCATCACATTTCTTATTGAAACTATCCATACACATTTAACTCAAAGGCAACAACAAATGAAAATTTAAAATTTAAATATTTCATCTCATTTATAAAGTACAGTAAGCAGAATATATTTCTTAAAGCCTTCTCTATTGAAAGATAAATAAAAGTATCAAGGAATAGTTATGCATTTTTTTATTTGGATTGAGAAATTAGTGTCAGGAAATAATGTCATTTGCATGGAGTATTCACAGCTTTTAAAGTCAAAGCTGGTAAAATACCAAAATTCCTCCTTCTTCTTCTATTGAGCATATTGCATTTTTACTGGGGGAAGTTAGTTCATTAAATTTCAGAAAAAAATTATGTTGAAATTTTCAAAGTACCCTACTTGATGTGTTGTTGTGTTTCTTGAGATATATATATATATATTGGCAGCTCTGTATTTTTCATCAACCCAGAATGGATTACTTGCTACCAGTGAAAACATTGCCATACCACAAATCTGTCTTGCTGAAGCACCATTAATGTAAACCAGGAGATCTTATTACCTCCCTACTATTAAAAAGATAGCATTCTTAACCAACCCAAGCCATCTTTTTTTTTTTTCCTTATGCAAATCATCTTACTTAAATGTTCTCTATTCTCTCTTAAGCTCTAGTCAAAACACCAGAAAGGTTTCTCCAAGCTCTCTTGGTATGGAAGATTGTACTTCCTCAGAAACCTTACATGACTGATGGTTTAGATAATCATTTTTAATATTCTTATTTACATGTTATTCTTTCTCCATAAAAATTGAGGAAAATATTTTAGATCTTACCACTACATTCTCTCCTGCTGTATGCTTTCTGTTAGCTTATTCTGGGAATTTGGATAGTTTATTATTATTATTATTATTGTTAGACAAACCATTATTATATTCTTTCTATTCAAGAACAATGATATTGCCATTTGACTTTAGGAAAATATATCTTTCAGGGTTTCGTCAAAGAAGCAAAGCCAGTGTGGGTGATAAAAGGGATATATTATGCTGATATGATCTTACGTACTGTGAGACTGAGTTAGGTCCACCATATAAATCTGTTAACATAGCATCTACTACAGGTCCTGAAGTGAGCAGATCTGGCTGTCAGGAAGGAAAGATGAACATACAGGTGGGTAGCCAGGCAAACTGGACCCCTCCAGAATAAGCTGAAATCCACCAAATTAATTGGAATCCATGTTTTCCTTTGATCACTTCTATCCTTCAACCTCATTGATGCCTGCAAGTTGCAGAAGATCTGGTATGTTCTACCACAGAACCACGAATGAACCTTGCCTAGGAGTTGAGGAAGCTATACAAGGGGATCTGGTGGAACTAAAGTCCAGCCGCAGCACTAAGGAGATGCAGAATTTGAAGCATATGCAGAATTTGGAGGAGGTGAGATTCCTGAAGACACCAATCCCAAGCACAGTTAACCAGTTGAGGTATGACAGTGCACATGAGCCTTTGGAGTACCTCAACTTCTACGATATTTCTGTGCTGCACTCCCTCTACTAAACCCTATGCATATTTGTCTTGTAGCCTAAGAGGGCTGCTATCATGGCTTGGTCTTTTTAAATCTAAAGTTTCCCATTTGTGATTATTTTTATTTATCTCTAATTTAACCAGATATGGCTTGATAATATTTTTCTTTTTTTTTTTTGATAATATTTTTCAAGAAATCACTAAGAATGGTGGATTTCTACTTGTTGAGCATCTCAGAAATTTTTCTTTCTCCCCAAAGTTCTGAACTATTCAACAAGTTTTTATTGGTGGTGGTGGTATTGTTTCTATTACTGCATTTTATGGCTGTGGTTTGTTGAGTTGAGACCTCTAAGGACACAGCTTCATTTACACTTCCTCTTATAAATATCTACTTTTATTTTTTTTTTGAAGATGATTGTAAGAGATTATAATGATTTTTGAAATTCAGCATTTTCAGTGGTATAGTTAGATACTCTCTCTTCCCATTAATTTTTACCATAATTATAAATGAGCTACTTTCATTTTCATATCCATGTCTATTTCACCTCAGGATATTTGCTTCCATTAGTAAAGCATTGAAATGTCCTGTTAGTGGCTAGGGATTGTTTTTTTGTTTTGTTTTGTTTTTGTTTGGTTTGGTTTTGGTTTTTGGTTTTTGGATTTTATTAGGAATGAACTCTATGTATATTGAGATGCTATGCATTTTTGACATTCAGGTGTTAATTTAAAAATTGCAAATTATAGGGATGCCTGGGTGGCTCAGTTGGTTAAGCAGCTGCCTTCGGCTCAGGTCTGATCCCAGCCTTCTGGGATCGAGTCCTGCATCCAGCTTCTTGCTCAGCAGGGAGCCTGCTTCTCCCTCTGCCTCTGTCTGCCATTCTGCCTGCCTGTGCTCGCTCTCTCTCCCTCTCTCTCCCTGATAAATAAATAAATCTTTTTAAAAAATTGCAAATTATATCATTGTAATTGTCTATTAAGGAGACTATCTTAGATTTCAAAGGTTCTTTCACAACATTAACAGTTTTTCTTGTTTGAGTTTGTACTTTTCTCTGTTGATGATAGTTTAAATTTATTTCTGATATGATTTGCATCATTCCATGTTTTTACAAATCTGATGATACTTTTATACCAAATTCATATATATCAACCCTTTTTATACCTTTCCTGATCTTGTAATCCCTTACCACACTGGGCTCTAAATTTAATGCATTTTTATTTTTATGATTTCAAAGGTGTTCAGTTTTGCTTTACAAACAAGTCTTCTGTTTTTATTCATCAAAGGAAACTAAAATTTTAAACCCACAACAGTACAGTGCCTTGACTTAATACACATTTTTTCTATGCTGAAAATTATAATATGCTAGGATTACATTTCCTCTTGTATGTGTCTGGAATGTGGGGCACTAGTTAAGTAGAAGTTGAATGAACCATTTATAGACATTAATGTCACATATCTATTAACTGTTTAAAGACATACCCACTTTTGAAATTTATTCTTAGACCACTTTATTATGCACTTATTTATTTTGTTTTCTTTCAAGTTTCAAAATGTCTTTCTTATATTTACTATATTTGTGTTAGAGATAAATACTCAACATGATTCAAATTTTGACTATATCTGCTTTCTAATTTCCAGAAATGATTGTCCCAGATTTCTTCAAGTTTCCCTTTGTGGAATGGGAAAAAGAACTCCTAACATCAGAGATTATACAGAAATCACTCATTCTATTTGTTGGTTGGTTATTTGGTTTTTCATTTGCTCCATTGTCTGGGAATCAGTTTTCTAATAAACTTATAGCTATGTCAGTGGCTGTGGTGGGATCCTGCAGAAATTAAAATTTAGAGGGACTAGAAACATCTCCAATATTTGGGGTGGTAGTCCAGGAGGATAAGCCAACCTCTGTCGCTTTTCTTTTCTCACTGACCTTCTATCACTTACTGGATAGAGTCTTAGTTGCTGAGGTGAATGGCAGAGCAAAAGAACTCAAGCTCTACTTTTATGGTCAGAAGAGTAAAATATGGAAGCATGGGAACTAAAAACTACTAGAGAGCTCTTAAGAAGGGAAAGTCTCAGAAAACTGATCTCACCAAAATTTTTTTTATGAACTCCTTAGCTCACCACTGATTTGAAGAAGAGTCAAAAATAAAATCTGCTCCTTCTAAAGAAGCATAAAAGTTTGAGCAAAATAAACCAAAGGCAAAATAAAGGATATAATAAACATATGCTAATTCAGTAAAATTAGAAAACAAAACTGCATTAAAGAAAAACAAAATACCCAGTATTTTTCTATTGATAGAGGTCAACACAATTGATAAGTGCTTACCAAGACTGACAATATAAAGAAAATGACCAACATCATATGACCAACATCAGGAATGAAAGGGAGGGTATTACTAAAGATATCATAGACATCAAGAGAATGAGGGAACATTATGAAGAAACCTACATACATAATTTTGGTCTCATAGATGAAACAGGCAAGTATCTTCAAATCTACAAAATACTAAAACTTATTTAAGAAATAGCTCATTTCTATAGTCTCCTATTAAGAATTTGAAATTATAATTAAAAAAAAATGTAGAAGTTCAGGTTCAGATGGTTTTACTGGCAAATTCTACCAAACGTTCAAATAAAAAATAACACCAATTCTTTAAAACTCTTTTCAGAATATAGAAGATCAAAACATTTTACAGGCCATCTAATGAGGCAGATATTACCCTAATTTGAAAATCAGAGAAAGATAGCAGAAAAAAGAAAATAGCAGATTAATGTCTTTCATGAACATGCATGCAAAATTTCTCAAAACATATTAGCAAACTTAATTTAACAGTATATAAAATGAATACACCATAACCTAGAGTGGTTTATTCCAGGAATTTATATCAATTGACACAGAAAAGCATTTTGCAAAAATGCAACATCCATGCACAATAAAAACATTCATTAAATAAGGATTAGGAGGGGATATACTTGACTCTAACTATAAAATAAATCTACTTTTAACATCATGTCTAATGAAGAATGACTAAAGGTTTTTATTGTACGATTGGAAAAAAAAAGGAAAGGATGGCTAAACCTATTCAACTTTGTACCAGAAGGAAGGAGGGAAGGAAAGAAAGAAGGAAGGAAGGAAGGGAAATACATATAATAAAAAATTTTTGAATAAAACTGTCTAGAAATAAACTTTTAAAAATATCAACCCAATTTGATTTTTATGAGAAGTCCAATTTGATTTTTATGCAAGTTTTGCTTGAAATTCAAAAGTGAATCATTAAAATTTATCATTTTATTGAATTAAGAAACATATCATACAATTATTATAATAAATGCAGAGAAAAAGTCTTTTTATAAGGCCCAATATACTTTTTAGGGGAAAAAGAATAAGAAATTAGGATTAAAAGTTAACTTTTGTAAACTAATAAAGATATGTACAATAAAACTATGTTAGGGGTGCCTGGGTGGCACAGTCATTAAACATCTGATTCTTGATTTTGGCTCAGATCATAATCTCACAGCCCTAGGTTCGAGACCCACTTTATTTTCTGAGCTCAGTGGGGAGTATGCTTGAAGATTTCTCTCCCTCTCTCTGTGCCCCTCCCCCTGTTCTCTCATTCTCTCAAATATATACATAAATCTTTTTTTTTTTTTAAACTATAGTAATACATTGAAAGCATTCCCCTAGGGGCACGTGGATGGCTCAGTGTGTTAAGCCTGTCTTTGGCTCAGATCATGATCTCAGGGTCCTGGGATCAGGCCCAGCATCGAGCTCTCTGCTCAGTGCGGAGCCTGCTTCCCCCTCGCTCTGCCTGCCTCTCTGCTTACTTGTGATCTATCTGTCAAATAAATAAATAAAATCTTAAAAAAAAAAAGAAAGAAAGAAAGAAAGCATTCCCTTAGATGTTGAGGGGAAAAAAGTAAAGGATCTTCTATTTCCCATCAATTTTATTAAACATTGTACTGGATGTCAGCACATTAATATGTAAAAAAAAAAAAAAAAGCGTATTAATTGGAAAATAAGAAAAAAAGTTTATTTTATTCTCAGATGATATGATTGTGTAACAAAATCCAAAAGAATCTCTTGCATAAAATTATTGTAATTGGTGAGTTCAGCACATTGTTATATACAATTTCAGTATTACAAAATAGAATGAAAATTACTATATGATCTCAAAAATATTGAAAGCAGTATCTCTTAATATATTTGTATATCCATATTCATAGCAACATTATTCACAATGCCCAGTGGAATATTATTCAACCTTAAAAGAAAAGGATGTTCTGACACATGCAATAATTAATATAAATAACCCTTGAGGACATTATGCTAAGTGAAAAAAGACAGTCATAGAAAGATAAATACTCCATGATTCCACTTACATGTCAAATTCACAGACAGAGCAATAGTGGTTGCCAGACGCTAAGGTGATGGGGGGATCAAAAATTGATATTTATGAGTATTGAGGTTCAGTTTTGCAAGATGAAAAGAGTTCTAAACAACCATATATATATATATATAATATATATATATATATATTTAATACTATTGAACTTAAAAATCGTGAAGATAGCAAATTTTGTTATGTTTATTTAACTACCATTTTAAAAATCGAGTACATTTATACATACCCCTTATAGGATCCATTTCTCCTTCCCTTTGCCTTAAAAGTCCAGTATTTTCTCAATGTTAACATTTTCCAACTCATTTTCTCCAAGTAGTACATCTTTTTTCTAATCATTCATCTTCTAAATAGCCTTAGCAATTTATTAATTATTCGTTCAAGTCAGAACTGTAAGGTGCCGACAGAGTCTATTCTATATTCACATATAAATATATATATTTATTTATATTGGAGATTATCTACTTAGGTCACTTTAATTTGTGATAAGCATTATTTAAAATAAATGTGTAAAAGATAATGAAGGTGGAGTGCTCAGAGAAAGCTTTGCCTGGTGGACATGTAGGCATAAATATAAACTACAGGTGGAAGACTGCTTTGAAAATAACTGGGGAAAGCTTTCATGGGATGTGGAAGAAAAAAAAAGTACGGAAACCCCAGAACTGGAACATGTGTAGGGTTTTCAAGAACTAAAATAAGACTAATGCGAGTGGAGTAGTTAATAAGGGATATGTTAATTAGATTTGGTTGTAGGGAGAGGACAAACAAATTATCATGCACAAGCTTTTATAAACCTTTATAGAGACTTTTTTCCTTTTTCTTTTTCTTTTTTTTTTTTTTTTTAGCAACAGAAGACATTGGAAAATATATTTGAGGAAATGATACAATATATGACATAGTACATACATTGTTTCAATGAACAAAAGAATGAATGGTTATATAGTAAGATTGGAAACAATTGAAGAAGCCAGAATCCAAGAGTAGATGAAAGAAGATAGACTCCATCCTCCATGGGATGGGTTGGGATGAGACAGAGATCTGTTTCTTCCAATGTGTCAGGAAGAAATAGAAGCAGAAAACAAGAACAAAAACAAACAAAACAAAACAAAACAAAGGTTTACCAGGAAGCTAACGCAAATTGTTTTAAGACCTCTCTCTTGTCTGGATCCATGAGTAGCTTAATAATGTCTTCACATGGGCCTGTGGTTTTTGTAGAAATTTTTAAATGACTTATTTTAATCTACAATTGACTAACATTGTTAATTCTCTCTGTCAATGTTTTCCCCCACAGTCACTATTTCCTGGTGTCAGATGGTGTTGAAATGGTCTCAAGCATTTTTGATAGCTCTATAAAGTGCAGGGCTAAAAGACACATCAAGTTTGGATTTAGTGTGTTATATATTTATGTAGTTCACATTCATTTCTGACTTCCAGGAATATTTCCACCCATTGTACTGATCTTGTTGCAAAAGTGATTTTACTCAACAAATATATTGTAGAGCAGTGAAAATCATTTGTAACTTTGGCATTTATCCTAAACATGAGGTGTGGTAGGAAGCACTGGGTATTGTCCATAAACAAATAATCTTGGAACACTGAAAAAAAAAGGGGGAAAAAAAAAAAGAAAGGTACTTAATAACTTGGAAAACAAAGTAGAGGGAATGTTTAATGCTGTGCTACTGGGAGGACAAAAGTCCAAGCATGTGTATGAGGAAGACTAACAAGATATAGTATGCAAGAGTAACAAGGAACTGAATTGTTATTAGATTTTTTAAAAATTCAATTTTGATAAGAAATTAGGATTCTCCTTCTTAAGATGAAGAAAGCAACAGGGTACAGAGAAACTAAATTATATACACATTTCAACACATTATATAATTTAACAAATTATATTATTAAACTATTATAGGACAGTCACTGTTGTGTCTATGAGGATAAATCTATAAAGAAAATATAGTTATAACCAAATTCTTACCTCTAGATTCTTTTAAAAGGCAGCGGCACATAAACACTTAATTACTCCTTCTAAAATTCTCTCAAACTCACCAATCACAGTTATATAGTATACCATCATAAACTACCAAGAGATGCAGAATGGTGTGTCCCGCCTCTGCTTCCAATAAATTACAATCTTCTGACTTCTCTAGTAATTCTCCGGGCAATAAAAGTGAAAGAAAGAAAGTAGCTAGTAGCTATTGATCACTATATGTGTATCGCATGAAGCTAAATGATTCTTTTCTTTTAATGATGGATTACTGTCTTTGGCCCACAAATTAGACCAAGTGCTAGCCATATATTTTCTAAAAGGCAACAATGACAGAATTATTTTTTGTTCTTTGGAAAGAGAAGTGGTTCTACATTTTGGTAAAGCAGAATGATGAAGTGGGAAAAGAACATAACCCAGATTCATGAGGTCATATTTCCAGTTACTAACTAGTTATGCCACTTTAAGCAAAATAATTCATTTTTGTGAACCTCAGTTTACCAATCTGTGTAATAATGTGCTTAGATTTATGTGCTCTAAATTTGTAGATAGCACAAAATTATATACCACTGGTGATACAGAATTAGTCATTACATTTTATAAATAGAATTTCAATAAACTAAATAGACATTATTTTATATAGATTTACTTTGGGAGTACTAGAAAGACTGTATACGGTAGTATAAGGTCAATTCTTAAATATTTTAATAAAATAACTCAATAAAATAATGCAGTTTTCATTTTTCAGAAGATATCTTCTTTAAATGCTCTATGTATTTGTTGGGGACCATTTGTATCCTTCATCCTAGGGATATAGAAGCATCTGTAGAATTACACTTATCTTTTCACAAACTATTCAACAGGAAAGCTGAGAGTAACACAGGAAGAAAGGTGCCATTTTCTAGGTGAGGCATTTTCTGACCCTCACTCCATGTAGTACAGAATCGGCAGATTACCAGCAACTTGGATACAATTAAAAAAGTGAAAATCCTGGGGTACCTGAGTAACTCAGTTGATTAACCATCCAACACTTAGTTTCTACTAAGGTCATGATCTCATGGGTTGTGAGATCTAGCCCCACATCAGGCTCTGACATTCAGCAGGGAGCATATTTGAGATTCTTGCTCTCCCTCTCAAATAAATAATCTTTTTTTTTTTTTAAATCACAATCTAGTTTTATATGATGTTTAAAAATCAGTAAATACCCTTCACTCAAGTAAACAGCTTTAATGCATTCTTAAATCTTATGAAAGCTTCACAAGTGTTTTTGGAATGAAGTCATAAAAATTTCTGTATATGCACACCCTAGTGAAATAAATATAATGGATGAGAATTGTAAATTACCACAATTTTTGTCTCCAGAAATTATCCTAAGGGCATACAGTAAATGAAAAAGCATTTATCAAGTAATTCTAACAAATTTTGTTAAGAACAATGAAAATCTATGGTATTTGAGCCATGACTCTCTCCTCTATCCACAAACTCAGAATGACAGAAACTCTTGCATGTACAGCCAAGATCACAGGGCTTCTTATACCTCAAGGAACTGGCCAAGGACTATAGTAACTTTCCAGAGGAACGTACCACCAGCATTTTTCATCCACCCCCACTTCACTTTGCAGAAGCTCTGTGCCAGGCAAGAACAGTTGAGAAAGTTGAAGTTTTCTACTTTTATCTAGACACAGTTGTAATGTTGAAGCTCCACTTCACCTGTGTCAGGCTGAGAGTATGGGGGCCCAATTCGCTGCAGTCCAATAGTAGGGTTTGAGATTTCAAGGATGGAGAGGCAAGCCCCAAACACCATAGGCTACTGCCTTTGCTGAGTAGTCCCACTTTTATGGAAGGGGTGTCATTCCAGGAAAAGTAGGCCACTATATCCATGTTCAGGTCTGAGGCACTGATACAGGATTTTTGCCTAGGGGGATTCTCTGAAGCAGTCTCAAAAGAACTGATTTTATTTGGAACAGGGTTTGGGAAAGATCAAGTTCAAGAGTACCTCAGAACACAATGGAGATTTCGGTGGTAAGAAATTATGAGAAGGCTGGTAACTCCATGAGGCAACAAGCTAAACTCTACATAAACTATACAGATTTACCAGAGAGAACTAGGGAAAAAGAGACTGCTAATGACAGCCCTTCTTGGGAATACCCTTGAAAAGAGAGCCTAATTTAATTTGATCAGACTGTGCATAATTTATACCTGAGGGCATTGTCAAAAACAATAGAGAAATCAGCTAGCAATTAGTGGAGTCTAATAGCTGGATGTGATATCAACAGGAGTAGGTCCATTAACAGATATATCAGAGATAGATACATTCAAAGGCAACACTGGGGAAATTGTGCCGTCCCAGGTGGCTATGTCCAAGTCCAAGGTTGTCACCTCTAAGGACTGAAATTCGAGTTTGCGAAAGAGACCATTTATTACAGAGAGAAGAACATCCAGAGCAGTGTCTTGCATGGATGGGATCCCCATACCCAAAGGGCTTTGTGATGAAGGCCAAGTATTACCCATGCATATGGTGGCTGCAACCCAGGAGCAGAATTCCAATGTTAGGAGGCTCAACTTTCGCGAGGCTGCCAACACATCTACCCTTCTCAACTCTTGAGAGAGAATATTCATCACCCTCGGATGAAAACAAACGTCTCTGGGAAGGGGAAAGAGAGGGGATTGTAATTATTATTTTAGAATGTTCCTGGGGAGGTATGTCCTCAGATTCCTCTGGATGAACCTCTGGCTTCCAAAACTGTTTGTTATTCAAACACATCTTTGCTGAGGAGACCCTAACCATGCAGGTACATGAAAAATCCATGGAGAATTATTTCCCAGCAGTTACCCATTGGTAAATTGGGGAAGAATATTTTACCACGTTGGATTCAGTTTTGTCCTTTTCTCCAGTGTCTTTTCCACTGGGA
Source organism: Neogale vison (assembly GCF_020171115.1). NCBI lineage: Eukaryota > Metazoa > Chordata > Mammalia > Carnivora > Mustelidae > Neogale > Neogale vison. Next base: position 294,257,763 of record NC_058091.1, read on the forward strand.
GCATTGAAACTCTACAGAAAATACTAGCTGAGAGAGTTACTAAGCATGCCTCATTCTGGGGTTCTGAAAGCAGACCCAACTGGCTCTCACACAAACTGACATCAGATACTTTATCTGTGATTCATCATAAGGTGATATTTTAGTCTTTCTTTTGTGTCTCTGCTTTCTTACTCAATTTGTCAGGATCTTGTTAAGGAGGAAGTGTGCTTAGTTCTTGGAGGGTCCTTTAAAGAATCTACCCATTCTTAGTATCATTCTATATAACCATTCCTATTGGGGCAAGTTACTGGTGAAATTTTTTTTCAATATGATTTACTTTAAAAGACATGGAAGTATGATTTAGTTTAGAAAAATCTTCCGTCCAAAATTATCAGAATGTAAGTTTGTATCATGTAAACCAGTAAATCATGTAAAAATGATTGCTTATGTGTTATTTCAACTAATTCCCAGAGACTGCTGATTTTATAAAAAAGGCTTCTGATTTGGATAATTCTCATATTAGTGTTTCAATCCATGTCCCCTTCTTAACTAACTTTTTTCTAGTCTTTTGGATGGTAATTGGAGGGCCTATTTAAAAACAAAAAAAAAGCCAATAATAGCATTACATAGGAATGGATTAAACTACCCAATGAAAAGACACCTGGGATAATAAAAGCAAGATTAAACTATATGCTTTCTACTAGAGACACAAATCAATGATACAGATAAGTTAAAAGTAAAAGGATAGAAAAATCTTCATCATGCAAACATCAAAAATAAACCAAAATGATTATAATATCTGACAAAATACACTTAAAATTAAAAGAAATGTTATAGGTATAATATATTATGAGCAAGAACAATGAATGAAGTATGGTATATGCTACAATATCGGTGAACCTTGAAAGCAGCATGTTAAGTGAAAAAAGTCACCCCCCAAAAAACCTCTTCAGTACATTCCATTCTTATGGCTTGACTAATGGTGAAATGATTTTCTTTATGCTATTGCAGATGCATTCCAGAACAAGAGTTACTAACATCACTTTGTCCTAGAGCACTCACTCCTCAATTGATTCAGCACCGTATTAGCTATATAAGAAGGCTGCTTGTACCCAAGTACAGCTCTTACCAAACTCCACATATTTTTAATAACTTGCCATCTAAAAGTTATAAGAGACATTAATACCAATTTAATCAAAAAAATCAAGAAGGCTTTCTTTTCTATCTTTTCATGGAACTTTGAAATCTTCCCAAATTAACTGGTATTAAAAAAAAAACTTCTGATATATTAAATATCAAATTTAGAGAGAACTTAACACAGACTCTCCTCCACATTAGCTGAGGCCCAGAGCTTGAGCTGAAACACCACATGTTGATGTGTTGCCAAAACCTTTCAATTAATTAAGTCACTATATTTGGCTCTGTCTCTGGTGGGTTTACTGCTTATCCCAAGCAGGTGTTGATGGATTAGGACATTTACTTCTGGCTGATTCCTGATTAAATTTGAACAAAGAACCTGACAGCTGTCATGTCTCTGTTTCCATAACTCTTTCCTCAAGTCGGAAAGTATCCAGCCTACCACATGAGAAAAGTGTGGAGAGTCATCTTGTGAGTATAACCTCAAAGTTAGCAAAAGGTATGAAAAAATATATTATTTTATTCACTTCTTCCTCAGTTGTACGGTCTATTTAAATTGACCAACTGACTATTTAAATTGACTGGTTTATTATATGCAGTTAAAAATAAGGATGTAAATAGTGATGTGCCTTTCCCCTTCTCCCTATTCTTTTATTGTATTAAAAGGGAAAAATATTCTCTTCATCTCAAATTCTCACCTCCAAGATAAATATATGAGAGGGTGAGTGTATATTTAATTTTCAATCATATACTGTGACTTGTGGCCTGGTTGCATTGAATTCCTTCTGTGGCCGTTTTGGTCCAGAGAACATTAACTGACCTTCTAGCGCTTCAGTATTTAAATTGTTTATACACACTTTGCTTTTGCAAAGGAAAATTATTTCAAAATAAAATTCTTATGCAATTTTAATGTTTTCTATAGATCTATTTCTTCCTTTTGAATGGGTAAACACAAAATAATACCTTATAAACTAATTGCATCTACTTGTGCTTTTATTTTCTGGAAATTAATAGCGTACTTTCTTTCGCAGCAAGAAGTCTATTCATCTGCCTGTTTCTCTCATATTTCCTCTGACCAGAAAAAAACACAGTACAACTGCTGATGAAATACACCAGACACATTATATTTTAAGTATTTTATGCTCTTCCTTGGTTTCACTCCCCTCCTCTGTCTCCTGCCTCTTTGTCACTTTCTCTCTCTTTACAGGATGAGCAGTGCAAGTCACTGTGCATATCCACATGATCCCCCATCTGAAGCCAATACGATAAAGGTCTGGGCTGGAATTTGGTTAAAATATTACTCAATCTGGACGTCTGGGTGCCTCAGTTGGTTAAGCGTCTGCCTTTGGCTCAGGTCATGATCCCAGGGTCCTGGGATTGAGTCCTGTCTCAGGATCCTTGTTCAGTGAGAAGCCTGCTTCTTCCTCTCCCTCTGCTGCTCCTGCTGCTTGTGCTTGTGTGCTCTTTCTCTGATAAATAAATAAAATCTTTAAAACAAAACAAAACAACAAAACATTATTTGGTCCATGGGATCTGGCTTCCCCCAAAGCTGCAAAAGATGGGGGGCTCTGGTGGGTGTGGTCATGGCGGTGGCAATTAACTCCTCATGGAGAATCATGGAGTTCCTCCATGAGAGGTAAGGGAAGTGGGAAACAGCCTATTCTCCTTTATTTCCTACCATGGTCAGTTTGGAGGTAGTTTTTGGTATGGCCTCCTGGAAGACATTGCATGATGGAAATAAATGGTTGTACCACAACTCTCGAAAACTCTCTATAGGTTAATGTGAAATCCTGGCTTCTCTTCTTTCTCTACCTGTCTCTTTTCCCTCACTCTCTCTGTTCTTCAAACACTTCAGCCAAGAAATCATTCATACTTAAGCCTTGCCTTGGCTCAATCTTCAAAGAATACTGAATATAAGACACAAGGGCAAGGAATCATTTTTTTTCTCTCTCTCTCTCTCTCTGAGACAATCCCTCCATGAAATTGTGCTATGGAACATGTTAAGTATTACTTACTCTACTGTGATGGTCAGAGAAAGTTTCTCAGAGGAAGTGACAGGTCATTATCTAAAGCAGGTTACTCAATAGTATTTAACATGTATGCCAATGTAATGATTTATGATAACCTCAAAACCAGAACAAATTGTCAACACAATTATAATTTAATTTTACTCCTTTAACAATAACAATACCTTTTTTTTTGTTTTCCCACCTAAAAGAATGAAGGGGAATAGTAGAGTACATTTTATACAGTATATAGGAATCATCTATTACACAGGCCATGAAATTAGAATGACTTGGATTCAAATTCTGGATTCTCCAGTTTATGAAATTCTCTAAACCTCAGTTTTAGGTTTGTGATTATGAAAAAATAATATTTAAATAAAATGACTTTGCAAGAGCCAAAGTAAATGAGAAGATATATCAGAATATAGCAAATGGGTAAAAACTACAAGCATAATTTTCTCTCCAATTTCTTACCTGGATAGTAGTTGTCTTCTTATATGATGACAATGAATATCATCTCCCATTAGCCATTTTTGGACAGTGGAAATTTTCCCTCCTATGTTTTATAGGTTTGCTTAATTCATTCATTCGGCAAGTATTTTTGATTAACTACGGTACATGTGATATGGCAGTAAACTAAATAAATGGAAACTCTTTGTCCTTTTGGAGCTTTTGTTAAGATGGATGCTTTTCTGCTCTTTTAATCTTTTCCAAACCACAGGATTATTTTTCCCTATCATAAAATGTGTTAAATTACTGCCCATAAACAAAACAAAAATACCCCACGTCTCTATTCTTCTCTAACAGTCTAATATATTTTATTTTAAGTCAAACTTCCATAGCCTTCAAATATTAGTCATGTTTCTGACGTCCATTAACTCTTCAACCTACTATACAAGAGCTTCTACCCTTCAGATTTCTAATAAAACTGTGTTTTCCCCAGTTTACAAATTACCACTTAGTTTCAAAACATAATGAATCCTTTTCAGTTCCTGTCTCACTTGACCTCACTGCACTTTTTAATTTGTGGTCCATTAATTTAGTCTTGAAAATGGCATCTTTAGTTTCTGTGACACTATTCTCTACTAGTTTTTTCTCCATTCCTTTGGGCGTTCAAGTTAAATACTGAATTTCAATTTCTTTGATTTTGTCTATTTTGCTTAAAAGCATTCCCGTTCCAGGTCGTCTTATTTTTTCCGTGTACTGCTCCTTCTGGTCCACACAGAGAGGCATCTCTCCCCCATACCCATACCACTTCAGGCATATCTCCAACCCTTCATATCCAGTTTTTGACCATCTTCTCTTTACATGTTCAGTACCTCTGCACTTTGAGGTCCTGTGGACAAGAGCAGAATTTTCATAAAGTTAGTACTATAAATTTCCTAGTTCTGAATATATTCTAGGCACTCCAGAAATGTGATTTTATGTAATATTAATTAAATAAAATGAATAATGAGTGATTTTACTTACTCTCACGGCATATACTTTAAGGAGTCATGTTACTCACTCACTCCTGGTTGCACACACCTCCTACCATTCTGGTGACTCTCTTGCCTGTGTATCATAAGACTGTTTCCTAAAGAAGTCTCCTGTCATTCCTCACAATGGACCCAAAGTAATTATTATAAAATAAGCTCCAATCTTGATACAATTTGATAAATCTTGATAAAATTTAATTTTTTTTCATCTCATTTTTTATAGGATAAAACCTATACTCCTTAACAGGAACACAAATTTCTTCATTTTCTGATCTATGCCTATAACTTATATGTAATTTTGTTTGTTTGTTTTGTTAATGTGATGTCCATTTTGATGCATTTGCCTGCTGAGGCTTAATTCTCCGTTGTTCAGATAAAAACTTGGTGTTTCTGTGAAGGTATCTTGTTGATGTGATTAAACTCCATAATCACTTCATTACAATCCTTTATTCTGGATAATGTAAGTGAGTATGATTCATTTGGTTGATAGGCTTTACAAGCAGAGTTGAGGCTTCCTTGAAGAAGGAGAAATTCTGCCAAGGACAGCCCTTTCTTCCTTCTTTCCTCTCTTTCTTTCTTTCTTTTTCTTTCTTGATTTTATTTATTTGATAGAGAGCACAAGCAGAGGGAGTGGCAGGCAAAGGGAGAGGGAGAAACAGGCTCCCTGTCCAGCAGGGAGCCCAATGCAGGGCTTGATCCCAGGACCCTGGGATCATGACCTAAGCCAAAGGCAGGTGTTTAACCTGCCCAGGAGTGGGGCAGCCCTTTCAACCTACATCCCAAGCTCAAGCATGTCTTTCCTGATGGTATGCCCTGTAGAATTTGACACCTAACTCCCACAACTGTATAAGCCATTTTTTTTTACAGTAAATATCTTAGTATATATTACCTAGTCATTCTGATTCTTCAGAGAACCTTGACTGAAAAAGATTTTAGTACTGAGAGTAGTTTTAGAGGAATAGAATCTTAATGATAAGTTTTCTGAATTGGCTTTGTGAGACACAAAATTGGTTCTTTAATTTCATTAGATTTAGAGATGCCAGTTATTCTATTTTTAGTGGGGAAGAGAATAATGGTAGCCCATGGATAATAGGAAAAATATATACATAAAATATCACCATTGGATACTCCAAAATAAACACTTACATGATACAAAATCCTGGCTGACCATGTATTTGGTACCATAGAACATTTTTTAATTGATTAATTTATTTGAGAGAGGTGGGGGGCAGGGAAAGAATTTTTAAGAAGACTCCCTGCTGAGCATAGAGCCTGATGAAGGATTCTATCCCACAACCCTGGGATCATGACCTAAGGTGAAACCAAGAGTTGGATGCTTAGCTAACTGAGCCACTCAGGCACCCCAAAACATTTTTGTCAAACTAATAATAAATATAACACGTTTGGCTGGTTGCTACTAATTGAAGTGAACAACGTAAAAAAAGGAAATGATCTCAGAGACTCAATTTCCTTGCTCAAGTTCTACATGACTGGCCTAAAAAAATTCTATATCTCTTCTGTAAGAAACCCTGTTATTCTTTAGGCACAGGGCTGAGATTTCTGAAAGTTAGAGTCTAATCTTACAAGTGGCTGAATTACAATACAAATTCTATTTTTGCTTTGCAGGGTGTCTTCTGTTAAAACAAGGGCACTGATTCAGGAAGAAAGAGATCCTAAAATTATAATTGGGACAAGTGGACAGATCGTGATAAAGCTGGGGACACTGCGGAAACCTGTGTCAATGGCTGGTTGGTGATGTTGTATCTAGGAAAATGAAAGATGGATGCTATTCTAAATTCTATATCCAGAAAATAGTCTGTTCTAGAACAGGAGACTAACTCAAATTCCCCAAACAAATTTATAGTGATAATCTTTCTGAGCCTCTCCAAAGGGAGCCATGGCCATTATTGGGATGACAGTCATTGGGGAAAGTAAAATCATCAGATCTTTCAGTGATTACTGGATGACAGCTCTGACCGATACTAATTCAGAAGACCCAGAACATTAACATGATCCACCAGACAGAGTAAAGTCTTCTAGAAGCCCAGTGATAATGGGGTTTTAGCTTAGGTCTCCAAGCCCATTGCATGATTATTTCCTGTTCCAGAACATAGACACTCAGAATGCATGTACTCAGCAACTGGCCAGATCACCACATTGGCTCCCTGACCCAAAGAAAGGCTGTTGTGGTAGGAAACCTAGTGGAAGCCCTTAAGACTGTGTCTATATATGACAATAGTTAACTCAAAGCACCCCTGCCTTCTAGGATGGATTGTAGTACACTTAAGACTTGGAAGATGGGAGTGGGGATTATTCCTGCCATATCCTCATTTAACTTGCCTATTTAGTCTGTGAAGAAAAGAAATGGATCTTGAAAAATGACTGTGGATTATTGTAAACTTACTCAGACTTTCTAATGTGTCTGTCCTTCCAGATATGATTTTGTTGCTTGAGAAAATTAATACATCCCCATATGATATGTAATAGTTCATCTGGTGATCCCCCCCCCATAAGTAATAGTAATTGCCACAAGATGTAGTGTTTTTTGAAGTGGCAAGGCCAGCGGTACATGCTGACTGTCTTTCTCTGGAGTTAGACCAACTCTCCAGCCCGACCTAATAATTTAGTTCATGGGGCTCTTGGTATTTTGTTGATTGGACTTAGCAGAAAAGTAGTAACTATCTCCAAACACATTCATAAGATGTTTTTTGTGCAGAAGACGAAAAATATATCCTACTAAAATTCAAGGTCTTTCCACCTCTGTAAAATATATTGGGGCCCAGTGGTATGGACTATGTTGAGACCTCTCTCTTTTAATGCAAAAGAAAAATTGTTGCACTACTAGTGCAGTATCTTTGGATTTTGGAGGCAACATACTCCTCATTTGGATGTTCCATTCTGATCCATTTATTGGATGACCTGAAAAGCTGTTAGCTTTGAGTGGGGCCCCCAAAAAAGAGGAGGATCTGCAACAGGCTTGGACTGGCTGGTCTGCAAAATATTTTAGCTACCTGGCCCTATGATATAGCAGATCAAATGATGCTTGCAGTGTCAGTGGTAGGTGTGTTGTGGGGAGCCCATGGCAGGCCCTGGTGGTTTCATCACAATTAAGAAACAGGTTTTAGTTTACTACTGGGCTTTAGCAGAGACTGAAAGTTAAGTTGCTTATTATGAACATGTTGTCTGATGAAACAAGTTATATAAATGATCATGTCCAGCAATACTTCATTATTAAATGGAAGTGCTAGATTATAGATAAGGCTCCAGCTGGTCTCAAAGACACAAGTAACTAGGAAATGCAAGTGGAAAAAATATCAGTGTCTCCCACTTCTGCTATATCAACTTATCTCTCCAGACTGTACCTGGGGCTTCATTAGGGATTCCCAGTGGTAGAGAAAACTGGATCTTGGTTTACAGGGAGTTCTGAGTGATATGCAGGCACCTTCTACTAGAAGTGGACAGCTAATCACTACGGTTTCTTTATGGAATGTCCCCAGAGGCCTCACTCAGGTGATAGGAAATCCTCCTGTAGGCAGAGCCACCTGCATAGCCACCTGAGAAATCCCTAATGCCTCATACAAGTTTCCTCATCTGTGAAGAGAATAAAGATAAGAGCCATGGCATGAATCTTTTTGGAAAATTATTTGAGATGATACATATAGGACATTTAGAACATGTGTTGCATTATAGCCATGTGATATTTTTGCTATTATTATGTATTATTATTTCATAGAGTTCTTGGATTCTTCCTAAAGAGCATACATTAATAGTCAAAAATTTCTAATTTAAGAATTACTTAGCTATTGACAAAAGGAGCTTCTGAGTCATGGCAGAACTGACCTCTCATATTTCATACCAGGGCCTACTAAATTGCAGTTACCTAAACATTAGCCAATAATATATGATTCATAAAATTGAACAATATCATTGAATGACATAATTACTCTTCTATAAATTCACTTAAAAATCAAATATACAGAGTTTAATTGGATTGGATATTTATAATAATAAATGATTCACCAACTTTTTGTTTTTTTATTCTGTTTTGGGTACACAAAATGTGTTATCTATAGTAGCATAAAGTGTCATATATAAAAAGAGAACAACAAATATAAAAGATAAGTGCTTGAAGGTTTGAATTAAATCAATAAAAGATAACTTAAAACTGACATCCTTTTAAAATACCATTATGAAACAAGAATTCACAACAGGAGTTAAAAATGTCAAATGCAAAGAATGAATTTCTTTGCTCTTGTCAATGTAACAAAAGGCCTAAAATATTGTTTTGAGTACATTCAATCTTTTCATATTTAAAAATATCTCAATGGTTGAAAAATTACTATTATCCTAATTTAAAAGCATATTACACATATACCCTGTATGCTCTCATATTATGAGCATTTTGCATATCTCCGTAGATTTTGACAGACATTGTTAATAGTTGAAATTATCTGCTGGGGTGTGAGAAAGTTCTAAAAAACTTTTCTCTGAAAAAGGACATGTTCTCTTCTGTGGATTTAGCCTTTCCTGTGTGAGACTGAATTTTTAAAATGGTTTTGCCTATTTTGTAACACGAGAAGTCAAATCTGGGAGCAAAAGCCAGTGTGCTGAAGTTGGCAGAGGGGAAGAATTAGGATAATCTGTTCCTTGACGATATATTTTAGTTCCTTCATTAATTAAACTTGAAAATGGCTTCTCTCTTAATCTTTTTTAATTGGAACAATACATTTGCCTTATTTTAATACATTTCTAATTATTTCTATTTTCCTGTTAATTGACCAAAAGTATCCTAAATGACACATTCCAGAAGATACCCAAATCCTAATCTTCTAACCCATCTCCAAGCTGTTATTATGCTTGTGACATAGAACACTTGGTCATCCAGAAGCTAAACCCTGAGGACAGAATTGCACCAGTACCTGAGATCTGCACAGAAGATATTTGGGGACCTTGGCTGGCAATCTTACAAGAGTCAGGTAAGGAGAAAAAGCAATATTTTTGTGGGGGAGTCCATAATACCAAATTCCATGAAGCTTGCTGGCATTTGGTGGCTAGATTCTTCAGAATTTTGCTTTCAGAAATATACCAGTGGAAACCAATGAGGCAAAGCTGGTAAATATTGCTTATTTAAAAATTATGATGTCTAGGAAGGATGTACAATCATGAGGTGGCTAAGGCTCTGTCAGAAAATGATGTCATAGTTCACCTGATCAGACCAGCATATCTTGGTATCCTATTCATAAATAAAAATATAACCTAATATACATAACTTAATACATGATTAATACAGTTAAATGTAACTTCTATGAGACCACTCAAATGTTGACTATATAGAGTTTTTGTTTCATATATAGTATTTTTGGGTCAATTGTTTATTCAACCTCAAAATTACTGTCACTGTGAATCTCCTTATCAGATACTTGCATATTTGATTTCATTTTGTTAGAATATTGAAATTATTAATTATATATAATATAACCATAAACACATATATGTGTTTAGTATACATAATATATAAATGTGTAATATAATTATATATTACAATTATATAATATATAATAACATATAAAATCAATTAATATTTATACATTAACTTCATATTATATAAAGTTCTTAAATCACTTACTAGTTCTAGCAAATGATTGAGGAAAATTTTTTCTCTTGTTTCCTAACAGCTAAAAGTACTAAGGAAATCTTTGAAAAAAACTTTAAAGAAAACTTTATTTTCTTTACCTAAATTCTAGCCAGGGTGGATTATTGTATTTGGTATTCACTATAGCTTTATCAGGCTAGTCTCGTGATCATTTTTTTTTTTTAAACAATGCTTTAACATACATTTAAAATGTTCCTTAATTTTCTTTTCAATTCTTTCACTAACTCTGCCAAATCACCTTTCCTCATCATTTATGTGTTTTATTATATATATATTTCAGCTTCATACTGAATAAGCCAAATAATAATGAAACTAGTTTAAGAAAATAAAATGAATAATAAAAAGATGTCTGCTTAACATTATGGTGGAATTTTCAGTAGAGAGAAAGAAAGAAAGAAAAGAAAGGAAGAAAATCACAAAAGGATTCACCTTGAGCTTAAAATTAATTGACCTGGCCTATTACAGTATTTTGAATTTGTCTCTGTGCTGATTAGAAAACTATAGGATATGTTTTAGGCATCTAAACAAAAATTATATATTTTTAGAAAATAGCTAAGGAGAGGTAATAGTATAAAGAAATTTATACGTGATTTTATTGTTTTCTCTACTGTGAGTAAAGGAGGTTTTATTACACTTGTGGCATTCAATTATAATGGGTTCTGGATCATGTCAAATAACTTTGTGACATAACCCATCTTTACTGATATGAAACATTACCCTATCTTGTATAGATGCTATCATTTCTGAATGTATTTAAGGTAATTATAGGAAGTCAAAATCATGATGGGTAATATTTCACATTTCACGTATTGTCAATCATTTCAGATTTAGCTGAATTTAAATTTTACTTGTTGAATTATTTTTTCTATTTATTACTCACAACTCAACTTTTTTTATTACACACAATAAAAAATAAATACACACTTGAAATTAGTATAATTAATGCCATTATATGCCAATTGTAGTTCAATTAAAAAAACTATAATTTTTTGGTATTTGAGACAAGTCAGTTTTTCTGCTGTAGCATTTTACAATACTGAATCAAATTAAAAGTACTTCTTGTAACTTTTCTAAATCTAGAACACAACATTAAAGTTTGTTCCTTTCACTATACTTCCGTTATTTACTTCACCTTCTTTGAAAGTATAAAGATCATTTTCTCCACTGAATATTTCCTTTCAAAGTATATGCTTCTGCTATCTCTAGTACACTGCTTGTCTGATCAACTATGTAAAGTTAACATGTTTCCTCTTTGTAGGTTGATTCATGTCCTTGGTTTACTCATCCTTAATCACAGACAGCTCTCCCCAAGTTTGCAATCCTCAAATATTAACATGAATAAATTTTTTCTAGTCTCTTCTTCTCATTTACATTGACATTTTGCAAGACCAGACAGTAAGTACAAATCCTTCCAACAGAGTCGCAAATAACTGGGACTTTCAAATTTTTTCTTTGAATTCTATATCATGGGAAACATTAAATGTGACATAATAGTTAAATTTTCATGTCTTTAAACTTTGTTCAAATTATTCTGTATAAATTATAGTGTTCATTTACATATGAAGTCATTGCTATTCCCCATCCTCATGTAGTTGAACACTTGTTTTTGTATTGGGGGTGTGTTTCAGAAAAGGGTAGTTAACAAATTTTCATTATTGTCCTACTTTTCTGAAAAATATTTCTTGATACAAGTAAAAATCTAACTTCTTTAAAATACATTGTGGCCTTGTTGGTAATTTAAAGATAGGACTATATATTTTCTTGTTCTGTGCATATGCAAATATTAAATACTTGTGTGTGTGTGTGTGTGTGTGTGTGTGTGTGTTATCTGGTGTAATTGCCAACTAAGAATAGGTTCAATATAATTTTGGTTATAATGTATATTATACCAACATATTATACAGAAACATAATCCTACTATATTTTTTCTGAAGTCATATCAGAAGTCATTTAAATTTAAATGCTTAATTGTTGTAAGGTCAACATATGATTATCAAAGGGATATATAGCTACAGAGAAAATATTTCTTGGGAGGATATGAAACTTTTACATTTAGAAGAATAACATCTTATTTTGAGAATTTACCCTACTCTGCACAATTATCTGAAAACCTGAAATGTCAAGGTATCAATGGAAATAGAATACAACTACCAATAATTTTATATAATATAAATGTATAATCATACAAATCAATATACCCTGTTTTGTCATTTTAAATTCTGACTTGTACTTTCATTCATTATGTTAAATATGAGACAGAGAAATAGACAGTAAACATAAATAATTTTATCCAATGAATTATGTTTGTGTTTGATTCTTGTAGTAGTAGTATTTGATATTAGTTTGAAAATATCTAATTCCCTAGAGATAAGTATATAGTCTCCAGAAAGAAAAGTTAGCAGTATCTACCATTGTGCATGATAATAATTTCTAATTATTCCTTTCAAATGACTTGAATTTTTGTCTAAATAATGAGGTGTGTGAAAAATTATGGAGTTCTCTAGATAAGGAGATGGCCATAGCTGGAATGGAGAATAAGAGTAGATGTTCTAATGCAGATTATTTCAATAACTCTTTCTTCTCTTCTGTATCGTAGTGAAACTCAATAAATAATGCATATAAATTTAAACAGCACACACACACACACACACGCACACACACACATCCACCAAGAAACTGGCTTTCAAAATGTCTCATTGAATCAAACTTCCTCAAATCTGTTTAAGTAATCATAAACTGCCTGATTTCTTCTGTTAAACAAAAAATACAGCTTTCAAACTTCATTTCTCTGTTATTTTGAGAGTAATTTGAACATTTTAATTTATTCATTGAGACATGTTTGGAATTTCAAGTGAGTTTAGTAAGTACTACATAGGAAATAATTTATTATTCAGTATCTATGATAATCATAATCAATATGTGCAATAATAACCACTTACTTAACTACTGTAAGTATTATACTTAAGTCCTATAATGAATTTTGTTTTCTAATTTATTATTATACCTTCCCTGATTGTTAGAAACATACTATAGCAAAAAAAATTATTCTTTCAATCTGCTTTTGTTGGAAACAAATATTTATACAGCACCCACTTATAATTCATCCTTTTTATAAGAGCAAAATGCTTCATTATTATACTAAACTAATGTACTAAGTATTTAAATAATATTGTTCAACAGGTATATTAACATAATACTTTCTGAATGGTTTCTCTATGTTGTATTTTATTAAAATGTGTACATATGCTCAAAGTATTTTAATGTATTCATTAAAAGTAGTTACATTTTCCTAGCAAATATTTCCCCAAGTTTAATGGTTTCATTTATATGTAAGATAATTTGTCAATGTACTTGTGGTCTACAGTGAATATTTTTCTTTCCTAGTCTTGTGGTAATACTGTGATTTTTCTTGGAATTCTTCTTCACCTTCCAACATTCAATTACTAAAATTGCCAGTTCTAACTCCTAAATTATCTAGGATACTTCTTTTTCTCCCATTCCTCTACTATTACATTACTCAACGAAATCATTATCTCTTACTTGGACAAGTTTAAAACCCATTTTTCTCCATTCTTGTAATCATCCAATGTTATTGGATAAACTATAACCTTAAGCCAAAACCTTATGTGTTTTCATAGTCAGATTTATCCCTTCTTAGGGGTCAGTCTTCTCTCTCATGGATACACATAATAACACAGTATTTCAGAAAAGTGAGCCTATATCCAGTAAGATAGATACAAGTATGTAAGTAAGCATGTCTACTGTATGACTCATTTGGGAATAGAATTCATTTACTTTATGATAATGTAACCACTCCATATTGACCTCACCAATATAATGATGTATTTATTTCTGAAGGATGATAGAGGGGAAATATATGTCTATGTGTTGGGATTTGGGGAAAGAAAGAAAGCTTAGTCTTCAACTTCTGTGGTGGGAAGTCAATAGAAAATGCCTAAAGGATCAATCAAGCACAATCTCTGGAGATATGGAGTAAATCACAAAAACTCAGCTAACAGATTTGAAAATAGTTACCTGGGGAAGAAAAAATGAGGAAGGGAAATGAAGACCACTGACTGCGTTTTTTTTTTTTTTTTTAGCAACCCTTATAAAACTGGCTGTCTCTTTACATGGGTGTATAAGTTTGACAAATTTAACAATTGTAATGATTGAAATCACAAGGTGTGGAAAATAACATCACCATCTCTATAAAAACCTTGAACTATCACTTTCCAGAGCAGATGTGTCATAGGCAATCAAAGTAACAATTATCAGGACACTAATTGGAATAAAAGACGAATAAAATAAACTTTAACTTACAACTAATTCATATGTGTAATGAAAAAATGAGTATTCCGTGGGAAATGTGGTTGATAAATCAGAGAACTGAATATGCTTGTAAATTCTTTGATGATGCATGTATATTGTATTTGGCCTGAAGTGGTGTTAATAAGACCACTGGAGAAATGTGGTGCAGAGAATTTCCTTTTAAGTATCAAGTGAATTAACATTTAATCTTTTTGATTTAGTCGATCCTCTCCTTTGTTCTTTTCACAAAATAAATTAATTTGTCTCAAATAAAGCTTAATGTAGTTTTATAGAGTGAAGATTTGTTTTCAGAATATGTGTTCCTCCTGCTCTGTCCTTTGGAATATATTAGATGGAAATTTTCATTTGACATTCTAACATCAAAGAAAGCATTTGGGGAGCTACATACTAAGCAGGAACTTAATAAGAGACCGAGAAGATTGCTTTGTTGAATGCAAAACTGACTAATACCTACTAGGGCAATAAACTTGGGGAGTTCTCCTTTCCACCAGAAAGAATGAATGTTCACATTTACCAGATAAAAATATACAAAGTAATATGTGATTTACTTAATTAATTGCTTTAGTATCATTGAGTGGAATTTCCACTATTAAAGAGGAGGGAGCATAGACATCTGATGCCTTGCCTTTTCGATTCACATGTATTTTATTTTGCATCAGAATGCCCCTTCACATCTAATTTAGATTGAATGCATTTCCTGTTTGCCCTATTTTGAATTATCTATGTTCTACAGTTAAGAGATACAGATACAGAAAATCTTTTCCAGACTAAGAAGGCCATAAGTCTCAGAATATAACCCAATTTCATCTACATCTTTTTTTCTTTTCGCATTTCTGGGCCCCTAATGTTCCCTCAGACAAAATGAAAGTGTTACACTCATTAAGACAAGGGACACATACAAGAACATAAAAAAAAAAAAAAAAATTGTGATAGCTAAATATGAAATGTCTTACTCAATTTTAGTTCCACATATGTATTCCTTAGCAACATTATCCCATTTCACATATGAAGAAACAGGGAAAAAAAGGTTAAAGTACTTGACCGAATCATAAGGAAAGTGAAGGTAACAGGAAGTGTTTCAAAATGTCTCTGATGCAAATCTCCTGCCCCAACAGGCTACACTGATTTTCAAAGGACCTCCTGATTCAGATCTTAACTGTGACATGTACTTGACAGAAAACATGCCTAGTCTTCTTTTAGTTTTTCAATTATCCTTTCTGACCTCAAAGATACACATGCTTAATGAATGAATAAATCAACAACTCAATCAACCAAGCTAAGAGCAACAAAATAAAAACTTCACAAAGAGTAGAAAAACGTGTACCTATTACCACTTATTTCTGAGTGTTTATACTCTAACAAGATATTCAATGATCTTATTTTTACCAAGCAGTTTTGTGAATGTTTTTAGAAGGTTTAAATTTCAAAGGTAAATTCATTAGTTTATTTTCACTATTTGAAGTTATCATATGAATTATTTAAACTGAAGTTTTTCTTAAGCTGTTAATAAAAATATGACATTTGCTATTTAAATACTTCATTAATAATCTCAATATGCCTATAAATAAATTGCACAGGTTTAAAACCATTTATTATATTATAATATGTAAGCTGACAAATCGATGGGTAATCTATCTTAAGCATAGATAAATCTATATGTAATAAATAATAATAAATTCAATTTAGTATAATAAATTCAATTTAAAACTATTTTAATATTGTTTTGATGTTAATAATGTTACTGTAGTCTCTGAGGGGTCCTTTAATTAATAGAATTCCTCCTCTGCACCTGGTGTCTAAGTAACAAAGAAAGCAAATAAATAACAGATGGAAGTCCACAATGGTTGTGGAGATCATGGTTCCCCAAATGGGTCAGCTAAGTGAACTCCAGAATTGGCAGGCATGTCTCATTCCTAGACTGTACTGTACTTAGACTAACCCCTTGTGTAAACAATGCTGAAGAATGGAGGAGTAAAGGAGAACACATGCTAACTGGATACAAACCAACCCCACATTTCCCATGAAGAGCAATTGTTAACTTCTTTTTTTGGGGGGGTCTCTGATGTATTTTCTCTAATTTGATGTTAGCTATTCCATTTCTATGGAGATTCTTTTCACTCACTCAGATACTCAAGAGTTGTTACGTGCATAATAGTGCTTTCACAATGCAGGTATTAAGACTCTTCCTGATTTTCCAGGGAGTGAATTCAAATTTAGATGTAAATTTGTCTAATAAATATTATATTTAAAACACATGGTTATGAATTATCAAGGAGATATTATTTTATTATCACTTACTACCCCAATTGCCAACCAGAGCATTTTCTTGCAATTTGCTGGTAATGTGATAAATTCATATACTGAAGGGTTAGAAATGTTGGCTACTAGGGGTGCCTGGGTGACTTAGTCATTGAGCGGCTGCCTTCAGCTCAGGTCATGATCCCAGGGTCCTGGGATCAAGCCCCACATCAGGCTCCCTGCTCAGCGGGAAGCCTGCTTCTCCCTCTCCTATTCTGCCTGCTTGTATTCCCTTCTCTTGTTGTGTCTCTCTCTGTAAAAAAAAAAAAAAAAAATTTGGCTTCTCGCTTTTTATGGATTACCTCCAATTGGATTTTCCCTCTTGACATATACAAGGTTTTGCCCACTGCCCCTGTGTTCCTCAAGGCCAAGAAAAGTGGAACTCAAGGTCACATCATTTGTAAATATCTTTAACAAAAAAAGTCAGATTTAGAATGCTTAATTTTACTAGTTTTGATATATAAGCATCTTTTTTTATTCTCTTGCCATTTCATTAATTACACTTAAAGAAGTTAAAAATATTTTTATCTTTCATTTTTTTCTTGTTTTTCTTGTTTTCCTGTAAGACTATCAATAAAGGCCCTCAGTCTGTTTGCTACATAGAAACCTTTGATTTTTAAAACTTATGATTATACATGTTTAAAATGTTCTTTTCAATATCTGTGATGCTAAATCTAATTATTAAATGCCTATTTTGTACTACAATGAAAGGGAGGAATTTGCTCCATTCTTCTTTAATTCCACTCCACAGATAAAGGAAATATAGGTTTTTGTCTTCCACGTTCATAGCAGAGTTGCTTGAATCGTATTCAGATGAACCGTTATTTTGGTGCTGACAGTGATCCAAACCTCGCAGTGTTAATGCTCTTGGGTAGTCACCTCACACTTTGAAAATAGGGTTGTTCCTGTGACTGTGTTTGGTGAACGCAGCACGAACAAGTATGATGAAAGGAGAAGCTCCCTGGGCTTCCCATTAGGGTTTGTCTTCTGGAAGTGTTCTTTCTTGGAACTTGACTGTGATGTTATAAGGAAGATCAAGCTATCACATGGAAAGACATCGCACAGATACGTGGTCGATGCCCCACAGAGCTACCCTAGCCAATACCAACTTGCTAACAAAGTGAGTAGTCCATCTTGGAAGTGTTTGCTGCAGCCCAGATCAAGCTCTACCAGCTCAGGCTAAGTAGAGCAGGAGCAGTGAACCATCTCCACTAAGCTCGACCTGACTTGCAAAACCCTAAGCTATTAAAATTCAAGATGAGTTTGTTATACCGACAACAGATAACAGATAACTTTATCAGTCATATAATATGACCTTTGCAGGTGAATCATCATGCATTAATAAAAAGTATCAACTCCTTAAGGAATGTTAGAAAGTCTTGACAAAAATGAGCATGGGCTTTTGTATCAGAGGACAAGGGTTCTTTTGAGAACCTAGTCCTTCCCAAGTTGTGGTGTTTTGTTTTGTTTTGTTTTGTTAAGATTTTATTTATTTATTTGACAGAGACACAGTGAGAGAGGGAATACAAGCAGAGGGAGTGGGAGGAGAAACAAGCTTCCCATGGAGCAAGGAGCCCCATGTGGGACTCAATCCCAGGACCCTGGGATCATGACCTGAGCTGAAGGCAGACCCTTACTGATTGAGCCACCGAGGTGTCCCTAGTCCTTCCTAAGTTTGCTACCTTTGGTATTTCACTTAATTTTTCTTAATATCATTTTTATCATCTGTAAAATGGAAAAATAATAATAAAATCAAATTGCATGGGAATTAAATAAAATATGTGGGATTATTTATATGCATTATTTATATGCATGGGGTTAAATAAAATATGTGAAAATTAACCTATCCCAATCTTCAACACATAGGTAACAGTTAATAAATAAGAGCTATTATTATTTTACTATATTCTGAAATATAATTTTGGCGTGATAAGTATATCCATTCTTCTCCATATATTTTGTTGGTTCCATATCTTAAAACTTCTTTATTATTATATAATATACACAAGTAGTACTTATTACTACTAAATAGAGCAGATATAATGCTTCTTTAGTTATAAATATAAATTAAAATTTCTCCTTTTTGTTATTGATCCATCCTTTTCATATTTTCACTAACACTCCTTCCAACTTTCTATCCCATGTCTATATAGAAAATAATACATAGACTGATGCTTAATTGGGAGAAGAATTTTATATTTACTTTATATTTTATTGCTAAAGATTTCTTGTCACTGGACACTACAATAATAATAACAATAATTCTTCTTCTCCTTCTCCTTCTTCTTCTTCTTCTTCTTCTTCTTCATTTTCTTTCTATTCTATTTACATAAGCAATATCATAATTTCCTCTCTGGTAAAACATTCAGTGCTTACAACTACATGCTCTGACATTCATTAACATTCAATTTTACCATAACATGGGCATGTTACCAAAGATTACTATTCTTTCTTTCTTTTTCTCACATATTTCCATTACTGAAAATAATTTCTTTGGTTTTAAACTTGATATCCAACAGTGCCTAACTTCAGTAATTCTCTATTAGGGAAGAGATTACTGGGAGCCATTTGATTTATTTCTATCAGGTGGCAAAAGATGAATTAACAATGTCATAACTCCCAATTTGTGGTACTACATTGTTGAGGAACAAACACATCCCTTAATTGGAAATTGACAGCTTTGGCACTAAATTGAACTAATCATTACTCACATTCACACTAGCCTCCATTTCCTCAAGCTCTATTAAGTCGTTAAAATGCCATGACAATTTTCTCCACAGGTGTGGAAAACCAGATCCTTGCCTATGGAAGACTTAATTAGATAACAGTTGGATAGTTATATTTAAAAGGGAGAAATCCAAGACACAATAATGCTTTTCAAAGTGTCCCAAAAGAAGAGTAGCTAGGGTTTGTTTGTTTTTTTTATCTTATTCCAAGTTTATATTTGGAGATTATCTATTTTATCGATGCTTGCTAGATATGTAACCAAATTATGACTGAAAGAAGTTAATCATAACTTTTAAATGACATATGTATTTGGCTATATTTAAATAATTTTAAACTTGGAGTCTATGGTTTTACTGAGAGCTTATCCATAGCAAGCATGTATATTTGCTGTTGCTTTTGTTTTCCTCCAGTAAATGGTCTCTATTTCTCTCTTCTTCCCATGGTTTGACATAATCATTCCCAGAACAAAGTTTCTTAGACTTTCTAGCAAAGGGTGAGGAAGAACAACTAAGTCATTTAAACTGTTTGGTGACAATAAAACTATTTCAAGTTTCCAACGGTTTTGGGTGTTCACAATAACACCTCTTCCTTCAGGAAGTAAACTGCCTTGATATTTTTTTAAACTTATTTCTTCATTTTCTTAAGATTTTATTTACTTATTTGGCAGAGAAAGCACAGGAGCTCTTGCATCAAACTGAGCAGGGAGCCTGATGCAGGGCTCTATCCCAGGATCCTGGGATCACGACCTAAACTGAAAGCAGATGCTTGAGAGACTGAGTAATCCAGGTGCCCAGTTTTCTGAATAAGGGTGCCTGGCTGGTTTACTTGGTAGAACATGTGAGTCTTTTTTTTTTTTTTTTTTTTAAAGAGAAATTGATTGATTGATTTGAGAGAGAGAGCAAGAGAGCATGAGCAGGGTGGAGAGGCAGAAAGAGAAGCAGACTTCCCACTGAACAAGGACCCTGATGTAAGGCTCAATCCCAGAACCCTGAGATCATGACCTGAGCCAGAGGAAGACACTTAACCAAATGAGCCACCCAGACACCCCAACCTTGATATTTTTTTTGAACAGCAAGATGTAATAGAAATTTTTCTAAACCTATGAAATGTAAGAAACTGATCTCTTGCAAACAATTTAAATTTCTTGGTTTGAGTGTAGATTTGGCATTGAGGGCAGAGTATTTTTTTATTTATAAGCTCAATTTAAATCTTACCTTATTAAAATTCCTTCTTTCTATAACATATAAAAACATTAAAAAATCAGTGT